>NW_023340268.1:2028845-2032998 GCF_004916995.1 Morone saxatilis
ACAAGGACAACCTTTTCTTACTTTGAATGTTGAACTACTACGACTGAACAAGTTTAAGTTCACACACAAACCCCTGAATTGATGTCCACATCTCAGCGAGTCAAATACTGTAGATCTGTGTGATCCTGTGCTCATTAAGAGAATCAATCAAGCCAATCAGAGCTTTGTAGGGTAGACTACCTACAGGGTCATCTCCCTGTGCAAGAGCCAGAAAATTGGCAACATAAAAAGTTGGTAGAGTTAATCAAAGTCGACTTACAGAGAAGTAAATCTCTCAATAGTCATATTTAGTCAATTTCTCCTGGCTAAACAGCATCTGTGTCGACTGGAAATGACGTTGACGAGATGGATGCGTCAACCGATGCTGACACAAATACGAAAAAAATGAAGTGAAATCAAAGCATTAATTACAGTCACTGAACTGTGTTATCATGGACACTGAACACAATGATACACCGGGGATACGTTAATGCTTTTCACGTGTGCTTTCACAGGTTGCACTGGATGATCTCATTTGCTGTTAAGGTCAGACTCAAGGTCATCATGTAATGCAACGACAGGGTTAAGTCATCAGAATCTCCAGGTTCTGGCTTTTCTGGTGGACAGCCACTGTTTTCTATTTTATTACTGCTAAATTATTAAAGCAGCACTCCATTATTTATGATAATAACTAGCAGAATGGCTTCCCCTTTCATCACCCTCAAATACTTCAGAACCATCTCTGGCCTTCATGACTCACACTGGTTGTGCCCTCTGTGTGCCAAAGCTTGGCGTGGATAATTGATCTAATTTTAGCACGGTGTGTTTGTGTGTAAGTGTGTGAGAGAGAGAAATACTGGACAGCGTTGTCATTTTCCCTCAGTGAGCACGCTGAAGGCTGCATGAGTCTGACATACTGTTATCTCCTTTCTCCCTCTCTCTGTCAGTGTTCCTTGCTCACTCCTCTATCTTCCTGTTTCTCCATCCCTCGCTCGCCCCCTCTCCTATCATGGAGGGTTGACAAAGCAATTGTGTATTCCGGACTGATGTTTTGTGTTTTCTTGCATCTGTGTTTCCTGCACATGGCCTGATATCTGCAGCTACTGAAGCACTTGTGATAATGAAATTATCTTAAATTCATATCTCTCCGTTTCTTTCTCTCTTTGCCTCTCCAGCAGCGGATGCTGTACCGGTACGGAAAGATGGGGATCAGGTAAAATGCTATTATCTTTTTTTTTAATGCCTCCACTATTTCTGCACACTTCAATCTATTTTCCCATTTTGCTGAAAGCCACCGTGACTGAATACAAAAGACACAGGCGCTGGTGTCCTCAGCTCTCCTCTTACATTTGAACAGTCTCCAGACAGAAATGGCCGGTGTGTGAGAGTGTCATTTCTTATCTCCTCAAATCTTTCAGAGGTGAGAAAAAGAAGCGCTGTTACTCACCCAGAACTGCGTCCTGCTGTTAGACGGCCAGGCCTCAGCCTCGAGAAAGGTCGCCCAGACCTAAACTTTAAAAAAAGAAAAACGATTCACAATGTGCGGAGAGTGTTTTTTCCTTCGTTTCACAGTGTGTGTGTGTGCATGTGTGTGTGTGCAGGTATAGGCTGAAGCATTTGGGTTTGTCTGTGTTGTTTTATGTTTACAGTACAGTCAGATAGAGATGTGTATTCACACATTTTTTGTTTTTTTGTCTCTGTACTCCAGCACATTGGAATTTAGCTGAATTAAAGGGGAACGTCACCAATTTCACACATCAGTCTGTTTCCAGGTCTTGTGGAGTACTAAGCATATGTGAAAAGAGCTGTATAAAGACTTACTGTCATTAGGGAGCTGTGCTAATGTCCTTATGTGAAGTCATTGAGTGCTGTCAGGGTGTGGAGTTTGACAAAAGTGATCTTACCAGACTCTGTAGCCCACTCCTCATCACTGCTTAAGTCTAGTGGTATGACACTACATTGGCTGCTATTAGCATAACGCATCTCCAACTGAAGAATTACTATATATGAAGATTTTTTTTATATATAAGATTGATATATAATTGATTTTATGTTAATTTGCTCAAGAGAGTTTATGGTAATTGGTTAGCTCTGCTGCCTCACAGCAAGGTTTGGAGTAAATTGGCCAGTTTGTCAGTGGTTGTGTGTCTGCATGTGTCAGCCCTGTGAAAGCTTGGCAACCTGTCCAGGGTGCACACAGTGTCTGACCCAGTGTGAGCTGGGAAATGGCTAAGGCCCTCCTGCAGGTACAGATAGTGGATAGGATGTCGGATTACTTTTGGCACAGGAGAGTCAGGGAAAATCCATGAAGTGTTTAGTAAAATTCACCTGTAAATGGGAAAACCATCAAATCAAAGCTGAAAGTCGGCACTTTACATTTTTTACTATGAAATCCAATGTGCTGCGTTGCACGCCATAGGAGACAGAGAATAGATAGAAGAGTAGGATAGACAGATAGATAGGACCCTAGATGATAGATAGATAGCATAGATTAGATAGATAGTTAGATAGATTGAGAGTAGATAGAGTAGATACGACTAGATTTTAGCAGTACTTTAAGTTGTATCGTGGGGAGGGAAATTCAACACAACACAGCAAATGTGTCACTGTTTCCTTACTGATTACACTCTTCACTTAAAATTAGTAATGTATCACATATTACAGTTTCTTTCTGAATGAATGGAAAGCAACTGACTTAAAAATGTTCTTTCAGGCAGGATCGACCTGCCTTAAAGATCTGATGATCCTGTAAGAATTGAGCTAGTCTTAGCCTCTATAATCTTAAAGTTTCACTGTCCCATGATGGTCTAAATGCTGTTTCAGAGGCTTTTCGAAACCAGACAAGAAGTATATTTATAACAACTACTGGACATGTCTCAATTTCTGGAAAGAAAATTGAAAAAAAGGGGAAAAAATGAGGACATACTGGGAGAAAATATCAGTCTTCAGAAGTTGATATTAGTCAAACCTGTGTGTTCTCCTGTGTGTATGCGTGTGCTCTCGTGACTGGCTGTGCGTGACTGGGTGTGAAGGTGTGTGCGTGTTGATAGTCTCTTACCAAGGCCACAGAGCCGCTCTCCCCAGGGCTCAGACTATTACTGAGCCATGTATCACTTCTCAGCTGTGGACCCTGGGGAAAGAGAGAGCAGTAGAAAGAGTAAAAGAGAGAGAGAGAGAGAGAAAAACAGCGACATCCATCTTATTGTTTTTCCATCCATGGCTGCTGCTTTCTTTCTTTACTGTTGTCATTTTTCCTCATGCACAAGGGTTGGAAGGCCGTCGTGCACCAGTAGTTTTTGTTACTTTATAAATATTTTAAAGGTATACTATAACATTGTTACGTTACTGCTAAGTTAATTACAACTTCTAGGTGAAAGAGCAAGATGGAAGTAACAAGGAGCATCTTTCTCATGACTTTCTTAAAATTAGGAGCCATAAACACTGTTGCTTTCTGTTCCCCTGCTAACTCCCTGAAGAGACTGAACACATTAAAAGTGATTTATATATTTTTGCCAGCACCAGAAACTTTGAAATATTGCACATATTTCAGATTTTTGGCTGACATTTTGCAGCCATTGCATTAGTAACAATCAAGTGTTGTTTCTGTTGAGCATTGATCCCATGGCAGCCCTCGAGTTGTTTACTCCCTCAAACATGAGTCTTCTGCGTAATTTATAAACCTGCAGAGAGAGAGAGAGGCCAGCAGGTGGAGAAGGATTTGACAAAATATAATACAGGAGCTCAGAGAGATGATTCAGACTCAGAAACAGGGGGCTCAAGAAAGTTGGACAAACAAAACACTACAGGCTGAGAGACAAAATACATACGACACAGCCAGAGTCTGAACCGCAAACAGAGTATTCTAAAAGCTGAAGGAAAAAGTAAAGACTGTGAATGTGAGAATCAGAGATGAAATAAAACAAGGCTAAGAATCTACAGCCATGCTAGCTGGCGATGCTTTGAGCTAAATGTTACATAATATGCTAACATAACAAATTTCACAGCAGTCCGTCCAAAAGTTGAGACATTTCACCAAAAACCTAAAAATGTCCACCTCACGATGGCATGAGGAAAAACATCTGGAGCCCCTTAAGTCCCGAGAGGTGATATTTTTTACCCTATGTGCACACGCTTTCATCTTGTGCAAACAATTTTGTGGGGGTGGGCGTGGTTT
>NW_023340268.1:2033098-2052867 GCF_004916995.1 Morone saxatilis
AAAGCATCAAATATCTAAAAATACAATATAGTATAGAACCAGAACCATTCTTAATAAAGAATTTTTGAATTTTGACATTATGATTTTTCATTAATAATACATCTGTAATTTTACTATTAGACCAACAAATACTGTAAAATCACTACAATCACCCCATAATATGGGAATTCATGATTAAGACAGATGAATGAGGAATATGGGATGGTTATAGTAATAGTATAACAATAAGGTCATATAAAAAAGTTTCACTTGTAGGACTTTGGGGGCTCTGTAAAAATGTTTTTGGTTCACCAGAGGGTTCATCCTCTGGGTATCAAATCTCATGGAAATCCATCCAATAATTTAGATATTTCAGTCGGAACAAAAGTGGTGGACTATATACTGTATCTATATACAAAATAAATGTATACATTTTGTTATTTAAGTGCACTAAACAGATAAGGTGTGAAAGGAACCTTAAAACACAACATTTAGACACAAACTACAGCTCATGTTTTACTAATGAACAAAGGAACCAAAGCTATGAGCTCATCGTGCTGGACTCACATTCACACATTAAACAACGTCCCTGTAGCATTAGGCTCAGTGAAAGGCACATTAGCTGAAACATCAGCCTGTTTGTGGTTCCACTAAAAGTCAGATCAATACTGAGTGCTCCTATCAGATCTCCTCTGAGGATATGGGCCTTCCAAATTCACACTAAGTCTGACTAAAAGGACTGAAAACACTGACAGATCTGAGATTTAGCTGCAGCTAAACTTAAGACTTCATTTATCGTTAGTGCTTTTCCTCAGTAAACGTTTTAGAAATCAGTTTCTGAAAGATGATACCACAAAGACATTTTTTTAAAGCTGCTGCTTGATAGCTCACCACTATTCAGTTTCTTTCATGTTTTCCATTTTTCTATCCGAATCTGAAATGTTTCCCCACCAGGATTTGAATATTTTGTAAAAGCTTGGGAAACTGAATTTCCTCATAAAGTGACACTAAAACTAATGAAATTATTTCAAGATTAGCAGCTATTTAAGCAAGATGATCCCACAGCTCTGAAATTCAAATGAATTGCTTATCTTGCATGCAGTACAAACCGCTATCACTGGTTTCTATTATGTGCTATTTTATTCTTTATGTGATTTATTGTCCCACCGAGCCACTGATAAACTTTAACCCCTTTGACCCAAGGGGCCAACCTCTATGTTGTAAAAGAAAGAAATAAGAAATGAAAATGAACCCCATAATTTATCTTTCACCCTTTTAAGAGAAATTGAAACTATAAAAAATATGTTTTTTCTGTGCTTACCTGAATCAGTTCTTAATTGTAATCAGCAGCTGTTATTATAAAATAAAATTTATGTTTTTATTAGAATACGCAATTACAATTACTGTAGTGTAAATGATAAGTAGCAATGTGTGTGCAATATATCGACATTACATTCCATTATAAGACAGGCAGACAGAAGAAAGGAACCAGAATAGAAAGTAGTTATGTTCCCTGCATCTGGGCCAATGCATGCTGGGATAGGCTTAAGTGCCCTGTGACCCTGAAAAGGATAAACAGGTATAGAAAATGGAAGGCTGGATGGAAGGTAGTTATTATTGTGTGAACGGTCTGCTTCAGGAAAATGCGTGATTTCCATCAGTATAAAGAGCTGATTTAACCAGCTGGGCACAGAGTTAAATGTTGAGCTGAGAATGTCAGTTTACTGAGAGACAGTCAATGTTATCGTGGCTGAATGGATTTAAACTTCGGCATGCACAATGCTGCTGCGTCTCACTTCGATTCAGGAAAATCCACTATTGACGAGGCTACAGGAAGGAGCTCAGCTGTTATATACTTTATGGAGTCAATTTGAATCCAAAATAAGAGCACGTACACACACACACACATCGCAGAGGCGGTGATGACGCCTGATTTTTCGTCCTTTCGTTGACCATGAGAGCTTAATATTCACACACTGAGGGGTGCTTCTGAATCCAAATCCTGCGACCTCTGACGCAAGCTGTGTTAATAATACACACACTGACACAGTCCAAGGACAGAGATGACACCACTATTACCATCCCCTCACACACTTGACCATTATAAATCATCTACATCCTACATACACAGTTATTAATTCTTTATGTGAGCCATGCTGACCCTAAACCCTGTTCTGTTTGTATTTTCTGAATAATTGAGAGGGCAACAGCTGCAGTTTTCTGCTCCATAGCACAAAATGATAATAACAGGGTCATTGATCAATACCAAGATTATTATATTACAATGATTAGCTGGGCCACCTTCTGACTCACTGGGCTGTAATTTGGATTCTTAGCCATGCTATCGTTGTGACTCTAGAGATGGCAAAGTTGTTCGATTGCTCAGCCCACCACTTCGGTTCAGACAGAAATATCTCAAAGATGGATGAAATTCACGGTCCCCAGAAGAAGAATCCTACTGAGGTTGACAGTTTGTTCTTTCAGTGAAATATCTTAACAATTATTGGATTGCCATAAGATTTGGTCCACACATTCATGTCTCCCTCAGGATGAACTGTAAAAAGTGACTCCCCGACTTTTCATCTAGCACCAATTTAAATGTACTTAATGTTTGATGATAATTAGAATGCTATCACATTAAACTAAGGTGGTGCATGTGATAAAGATTATACCTGCTAAACATCAATGTTAGCATTGTCACTGAGTTAGCATTTACCTTATAGCACTACTCTATACTCAAGCATTTATGAGTTGTAACAAATTGTTAATGAATAATTTACTAATGCTTTATGTATTAGTAATAGGCAATCAATAAGCATAATTTTTGGGTGTATCCTCCTATTAAACCTGCACAGCTGATGGATCATTGTTGGGGTTCTCACATTTTAATAAGTCATATCCTCAGTTACAGATATTAGCAAGTAAGGGTTATTACAACAAGGCTACACTTCTTCCTGATGGATTACAGAGCTTAAAAGATAAAGCAAGTATCATATCAGCAGGATGTAAACAAGCTCAAGAGATTTCTCACAACCTGGCAACCCAAAAGTTGTTCTAATTCATTTCTATCTGGCATTAGTCCCATCCTTTATTAACTATAAAGTTATTTTTCTTCTTGGTATCATAGCAACATTGAAAGTAAAAGAGCTTCCATTCAAAGAGGAGATAATATCCACTAGATTTGTTTGACTAGACACCAACAGAGGTCATAAATTACTTAATAACCCTTTTCACACTGAATACATTAACATTTAACTAAAAATGTCATAATCATAAAATAATATATTACAGTTGTTGAATAGATTTGAGTAATAACCAAATACATTATCTCTAAAATAATAATGGGATGATTCCTTCTTCTCTAAAGATCTCTGAGCGATTTATTCTAGTTGTTGAAAGATTAATTTGCTTCAGTCCAAGCTGCAGCCCCATCTCTGAGCATGTTCATTAGCTCTTGAGATTTAATAAACCATTATTCAATTAGCTCGGTTTAGTCCGTCAGCTGTGTGAGTTTTACCCAGCGAGCGTTCGTGATTAACGACATGTTTGTTCAAGGAGAATAAATTAAGGTTAAAAAAATTAAACAGAAGCTGTAGTTTCTCTACCCAGGTGTGCATGTGACTGCATCTGTGTTAATTATTATTCAGATATTTCCCTGTTCTTGTTAATATGGATCTGAGGAAGAAAGAAAAATGACAAGGCGACCGGTTACTTGTGCAAGGTTTTGCTAAATCCCCTCTGCCATCTCAGGGGCGGCTTTGTTAGAGGAGGATTATTCTTATTCCTCATTCACTTGTCCTGAAAATAAACATCTTTGACATGAATATTACATTGGTGCTTCCGAGAAAGCGAAAGGGGCCTACAGGAAAGACAGAATTAATTCCAGCTCCGGCTCGCCTATGGTTTCAATTTGCTAACTGTCCTCTGTGTTTGACACCAGACGGAAAATGTTAATCAGGGCAATAAGGCTTAAACTAAGTCAGACCCAAATTCACATTTATTCATGTAGATATTTTAGTTATGGAGTCTCTGAGCCCGGCAGCTGCTGATTAAAGCATGAATAAATACAAAGACAGAGGCCAAGCTCAATCTTAATTTTTTATCACCACTGGTTGGTACACTGCTTTCTTTCTGTTCTTATTCTTTTACTGACAAGTTCAAATGAGGTTGTCCATCTTCCTCCAGCTACCTGTTCCCTTACTTTTATTGTTTAAAATCTAATATTTAATGCCTCTGTCTGAGCAGCCACAAAAACAGAGGAATGAATGGTGCACCAGCTGCACAAGATTAGATTTTTATGTAAGAATCTACCTCTTATTTATTTAAAATCACACAATTGAGGCTGAAATAAGAGGAACATCTTCCCCCACAAAGGAATGCTGTTGCTTCAATGTCTGTGTAATAAATGTGTGATTACTGTTGGCTATGGTCACTTCTCCAACCAATCAAAGCATCAGAATTAAAAGAGTCACTGTTGTATGTTTTTCTTCTCTCTCCCCTTTGGTATAAAACACTGTAGACCAGTTGGGCTGGTTAAATGTGCTGTCGGCAGCTTACTGATGTATAATAAATGTGTTTTTGGGTGAAGTTCCAGCAGTTGACCCTGTGTAGCTTTAATTTTAAGACAAGACATCCTGAGACAGGCCAGTGTGCTGATATGGTTTGTTTAAAAGCCCAGAAAGCTTTTTATTGCTAACCATCCACTAGAGTGCATGAAATTGGATTTTTAGGCCACACCCTACCCACAGATGATGGCTTATTTCTCTTTAAAATGTGTTTTTTTCCCTTCATCCATTAGTCTATTAGTGGGTGTATGGGACACCAGAACCACTTCTGTTAATATTATTATTTCTTCATACGTATAGAGAAGATAGAAATAAAACCAACAACCACATTTTCAGTTAGTCAGGTTGTTCTTATTGTTCCTGTAAATAAGTGCCCAATAAACGCTAATATCTCTCAAAAGAGATAGATAGATACTTTATTCATCCCGAGGGAAATTCAAGAATGTAGGAGGGTTCTGTATCAAAGGGTTCGCTATATAAGATGTTCTCACTAAAACTGGGCTGTTAATGCACAAGGAAACAAGTTTTAAAGATTAAAGATCATGCAATTTACATTTCACATGACCATAAATAAAAATCTATTTGAGTCAGCTCTGTAGCAGCAGCAGCAACATCGAGGGGACAGGAGGTAAAGTTTGTCATTTACTTTGACATAAAGTTCAGGAAATTTTAAGTTTCACCTCTCATGCAGTCTGTGATCTGTGGCTTTGAACGGTACAACTATGATAACAAGCTGTTAGACAAAGGGCCAAAAAACATTTTGTGTTTGTATTTAATTTCTCTCTGGAGCAACCACAGTTCCCAAAATGTTCCCCTCTCCCTGTCTTTGTGTCTATTGTACAGTATGATGAATATGCATGATTGCCTGTGTGTGTGTGTTTGTGTGTATGTACGTGCATGTGAATGACAACACACAATAAATGGTGTGCAGGTTTGGCCACCCATCGGATTTGTTGTTGCCCCCGGCAACAGGTTCACGGCTGAATGGTATCCATTGGTTACTTAAACATTCTGAGCATTGTAGATGGACAAAGGGATGGTGCAGCTGACAACACACAGTATTACACACAATACACTTTCTATAATTCCTCTTCTATTCCACCTACTGCTCCTCATGTCCTCTGTCTCCCTTTCCACACATTCACTCATTAACATTAAAGCTCTTTCACTGTTAAATCTTGTGAGATTAGGTTGCTGCATTTTATTTTTACACACACACACACACACACACCACAGTTCGTACAACACATGCAACTAACATGCTATAGTTTAATTATGCGACTGATGTAATTTCATCACGTATAATAAAACTACAGAATTGAACTAAAACGATAACAAACACACGCAGTGAGCTTGAAGTTTAAACTTCAAGACTCAAAAGACCAGATTCACCTAAAATATAAAGTAGTTCCAGATAAAAAACCAAAACATTTAGATCTATTACAGACTTAATTTCAAGTAAACTTTCCAAACTGACAGTGAAATCTTAAGGTCCACACAGATCTGTAGTAGGAAACTGCTTATCAACAACTTAATATCCAAAATATATGTTTAAATTACTTTAATTCAGGACTAAGGCTTAAGACCAGTTTCTATGTCCCAAAACTCCTCTTCCCTCTTTCAAATCTCCTTCTTCTCTTCCCGCCTTTGCTATACCTGTACTTTTCTCCTCCCCTCCTCCCTCCCCTCTCCTTCCTCCCCTGTCCTCCCTTCCCCAGCATGGTCGTGCCGAGTTTTCCTGGGAAGGAATCAATGTAAGTCTGTTTGTTTCAATCTCCTTTTCACTCCCTAAATCTCTTCTTGTCATTTCCCCCTCCATCGCTCACCAACTACCTGAGTTTGGGCTTTGAGTGCATAAGTTGACATCCTGCTTGTTTACCCTTCCGCCCCTTCCTGGCTCTTCCTGTCACTTTCTCTCTCTTATCTCTATCTCCCACTCCCTCTCCCTCTCTCTTATCCCCCAGTTTTTCTTTTTCTCCCCATAAACTTTCCCTTGCATCCGTCTCCTCTCTTGGCCCTCTGCTAATCTACTGTACTGCAAGCTTCATATATATACAGAGCCACAGATAACAGGCTGTAATAAGCTTATCTCATCCACAGCTGAAGACTTCGTACAAGTTCTGGTTTTTACTGAAAGCACTGCATGATGAAGTTCATCGCAACAGAGCTGTTTCTGTACCTTCAACAGAATTTATTTGCACTCAAACATGCTTGAAGGCAAATGATCTCAGATAGACATACTTCTGTTTTAAGTAACAGGGGTCTGGAGAAATGTTCTTTTACACAAAGACCTTAAGGGAGGATTGTTTGACTTTTAGGTCGACACCAAATTCTTGTAATTGTTGTTTGTTTTCCTAGCCAGATGGACCAAGTTTGCATCCTTCGCTGAGGTGAAATGCTAGCAAAAATGCTTTTATCACACTTGATTATTGTTATTCACATGGAGAAATAAACTTTGATTCATAGCTTCCTGCTGTTATTTGGTGAATAAATTAGTGTTCTGGTAACATTTCATATTTGCACATCTAACAGACACACCTGATGAATTTAAGTCCAATATTCACTCTCCTTTTAGCTCTATCCACCAACTCCTAGATACTCTAGTTATTAACGTTGTCTTCTGTTTGGGGTTGGGCAGGAAGTAGGATAATCAGAGCATGTTTGCTTTAAACCGCTGCTTTCTGCTGCTTGAAATGTGTTTGATGAGAGCTGAGAGAATGAACCATGCAATAAATGAGCCAACCAAAACTATGGTTGCAGAGTTGGTATGTAACTATGAGTGACCCCTTTTACCTTACATGTGGTTGAATTAATGTCAATACAAAGAATTTTTATTAATGCATTATTATTATTAATTTATTTAGGCACCACTGTCAGACTCAGATTCAGCTTATATTTAACATTAACACTGTGAGACTGTGGAAGATGGGAAAGCAAAAAGGGAACTTGAGAAAGATATTTTTTGTTAAAGAATGCGTGTTCAATTCTGGTTTCCATTTGAGGGTGAACAGGCTCTAGTGGACACGAGAATACTGCAGGGGAAATCTATGATCATGGATTGCTATAACATCTACCTCTGTATGCCTGCAGACTTACTGGCTGCTGTATTAATACACCACCTTATGTAACTGCTACATGCACAGCAGATAGGATAACACCTAGATGATACTCTGCTTGTACACCACAGAGGGACCAGATAATATCAGTTTGTCTTTACACAGTAATTACAGCAGTTTAACTCCAAATATTACATCACATCTATCACACAATCCCCCGGTGTAACAGAGTCCACATGTTTTCCCCACTATTTCCCGCTGTAATTAGCCGTTGGGAGGACCTCATTAAGAGCCAGGCTCTGTCTCTGTGTTCATTAGTTTGCTGGTTGGTTTGCCATGAGCACTGGCGCCAGGAAGTACAGTAGAAATCACACAAGCATAAGCAATTTCAGTTTGGTGTGCTGTGCACTTGGTATTAGTGTCTTGATGGAGTATCTATAGTCCTGATTATCTTCGAGCACCGGAGAGGAACAACATGTGGAATATGTTTAATGAGTCAATTTAACCTTTAATATCACAATTCTAATATTATATCACACTAGCTTTTGAGGGTGTTTGAATCAGGGATGTTTATTGGGGGGCTTACATGTTGTTCATTGGGGGGCTTACTTGTTGCTTCATTCACTCAAGTAAAACCAGAGTATATGTATTTCATGTATTTCACAGGAAGGTCGAGTGAGAAGAGACACTGTTGAACTAGAGAAGACAGGTTTAAGCCTCCGTCTCTGCCCTGAAGAAGAGACGTTAAGCAAAACAAGCAACACATTCTCTCAATATCATAAAAACTTCTCTCTGCTATACCTGGATGAAAATAAATAAGTCCCCTGGCTTCTGTTTCCACTATTCACCCATCTAATCTTTGTATTGTATAAAAGAAAACACGATTCATCAGTGATTGTTCCATATCAAGTTTTTCATGATGATTTTGTGCCGAATTACCAGCTGCTGTGCTCACAAAAGACTCTCTGTTGTCCATTTAAATTGCTTTTGAATCATCCTTTACGTATCCATTTTTCCTTTTAGCTGCAGTAAATCAATGATTCTCGTCTTTTCAATCAGTGATCCCTGTAAGACATTTACAAGGTGTTAATTAACCCTCCTTTCTTATTCCCTCTGTGACAACTTCTCTTCTCTCCTCTCTCCCTCAAACTATTTTCCAAATCTTCAATCATCTGCTCTCTTCACCTCAATTTCTTTTATTCCATTGTCTTTTTCTTGCATTTATCTCTCTCTCATCTTATTTTGTCTTTTTTTTTTCTGTCACATTGCATTTTTCCTTTAATCGACATTCTCCCTCCTCCTACATTCTCTTGTCCACACCTCTCCTCCCTCCCTCTCTCTTTAGTTGTCCATGGAGGACACTACTTCCATTCTGCCTCGTCTCAAGAGGAAGCCCGCCAACTCCTATGGGATCGGTGCCCTGGCTAAGTCCTCTCTGACAGGTGTGTCAGGTGTGTGTCTGTGCTGCTAGATGGTAAAACAGCCCCCATGTTGCCTCCACGTGCTCCCCAGAGGGTCGAGGGTGAAGTTGTTGTTGAGAACTGACAGGGGCTAAACTTCCTGTTCCCTGTTGTGTAAAAAGATCGTTTTTGGTTTCTTTTTGTGTGTTATTCAGATGGTTATTTGGTGCCAGAGCAGTGCAGCAGCCACATGACCAATGTGAGGTTTGGTTTTGCGATTATCACCAAACAGAATCAGCAACACACTTTTACTAGAGCGGCTACAGTATGAATGAGAGTAAATGGGGAATATAAACCAACTAAAAGGTTTATCAACTAATTAGTAGTGATCATGATTGAAATTTGGGTAAGGGTTACTATTCCATTTAGCCTTAGCTTCATTATGTTGCTCGGCAAACAAACCACTCATTCCACTTTGCAGAATGGAGTTAAAAAAGTTGTCCAGCTAAAAACCAAATTTTGCAGCAACACTGTGATACATTGTGATGGACCTCTAAATACGTTCAAGATCACATTCCCGGTAGATTACTTACATAGTACACAGTAGTTTGACTGTTTACATCTCAATTGTCTAGACAAAAGAACTTTGAGTGGTAAGTGTATTAATTACGCACTCATCCCCCCATGGATTATATTTACTGGTGACCAAAGCAACATACTCTTTTGGTCTGGTAAATACCAATCATTAGTAACCTGAAGCTTGATTAAAATAAGACACGTAAAGCGAGGAGGATGCTAATATCACGGAGCCAACAGGTTTAATAACTATAAACCATAAATGGCACACAAATGATCTGGGTTCAAGCTCCAAATAGTCTATAGCTATTTGATAAAGCACAAGCTAATTAAGAAACTAATTTTACAACAGCATGAAGGCTTTGGTTACACTTGAATGAAAAGTTATTTTAAATTGTATTTAAATGTATTTAAATCCATTCACATGTACAATATCATTCAAGGTTGTCAGTTAGGCAACATTCTTAGGCTGCAGTGTTTTTGTTGTTTTTTTTTTGTTTTAGAAAGCTAACAGGAAATGAGGGGAGAGAGACATACAGCAAAGGTCTCTGGTCAGACTCAAACCAGGGATGTGTCGACCCCTTTAACACTAGGATCCACTTTACTCAACTAATTAAACAGTTTTTGCATCCAGAGCAGGTCATTCTTTGTGATTAGTTTGTAAAATAAAAACTCCATTCTGCTTCTTCTTTCACTTGGTTTCTGCACTGCTTGCAGGCTAAAAAAAATCACCTGACACACTTGGAAAAAACAGGAAAGATCTTTTCACTTTTGCCATAACTGGTGGATTTTATAAATCAAACCTCGCCTCAACAGACAACTTCACTCTAGAACAGGAGGAGGAGGAGGAGGAGGAGCTTGGAACCAACATGGCCGCCCCTGTGGGTGCCCCTTCCTATTCACTTCCTACTTTCCCTTCTCTTCCATTGATATCAACAACAGACGTCAATGACAGACACATTTCGCAGAGTCATTGATGGAAATCCAATCAGATCTTTGATTTCAAAGAGACTAAAGTAAGTGAGATTACTTACTTTATTTACTTACTGAAGCATCTCCACAGGCGTGTTGGGAAATTTGTAATGTGGCAGTGCTGGTGGCGGTGTGGCCCAATATTTGTGAAGTAGTGAGTCTTTTGTGCAGTGTCGTGACTTCAAGTGGCCGGTGACTCTTTTGTGCTATCTCGTGCTTTGTGCTTCAAAACTGTAGTGCTCTGTGCTTTGTAGTGTTTAAGTGTAGCACCTCAGTGTTTGTGAAAAAAAAAAATGTTTTTTGTTGTGTCTGGTGCACTTTTCTTAATAAATCTGTTGGTATGATTTAACAGTGTATAGCCTTATTATTATAGCCTTTGAATAGCCAAGACCCCAACACTCTCCCTCATCCCTCATCCCCATTCTTTCATTCCTATTTCCATCCCCAAGTAGACTCTGCAGGGAGTGTTTGATTTTCAAATGAGATTGGCTCTCTTTGTCTAAGGAGAAAAACTGTTTCTATTTATAACTCAGCCTGTAAGTTGCCCCCTGAACCGGGGGAGCAATTTTCTGAAGATCCGTCTCTGTTTATTCATGCCTGTTTGATTTTAATTTAATTTTTTTATCGATCAGCCTCTCTGCAAGCATTTGACTCAGTGTATATGTC
Source organism: Morone saxatilis (assembly GCF_004916995.1). NCBI lineage: Eukaryota > Metazoa > Chordata > Actinopteri > Moronidae > Morone > Morone saxatilis. Next base: position 2,044,313 of record NW_023340268.1, read on the forward strand.
CCTAGTTTGAATCCTGTATTTGCATCTTAATTGGGCAGAGATTTGCCAGTGGACGCTTCTCAACGTTCTGTTTACACCCAAGGATTACTTTCCTCTGCCTCTCTCAGTCTCTGTAACACGTTTTTAATTACGCAAAGTATAATGAATCTCATTTATTCTGTTTACCAGGAGATGAGTAATGGCTTTAATTATTAATACGGGTTTGTCAGCGTTTCAGCCGTCATCCTTGTCCTTTTCTGTTCAGTTCAACAAACACTAAGGAGCACACAGGCAACCCTGTCCAATTTGCCACTATGGTTAGCTCCTGTCACCTGACCTCTGACCTGTTCACTCCTGTCCATCACCTGACCAAACATTTAGCAGGTTTTGCAAACTTCAGCAGTAATATGTAGCAGATTCATCAGTTCTTTTATTTGATTACTCAAGAAATACTCATAGTATGTTTAGTCATACAGTTATCTGAATATTTCACACTTTCAGTTGATTAGATCCCAGAAATGTTGATATATGGAACTCAAAAAGAAAAAAACCCACAAAAAGTAGGCCGCAGACCCTCTTGTAATCATCATCATTATTATTATTATTTCATAAATGATTGTGATTTTAAATATCAGACACGTATAATCACTGCTCTACGAGGTCACCTCTATGTGACTAAGCTTTCATGCACCCTAATTTTCCACTATTTCTGAATAAAATAATATTGCACATTTGATAAGGGTCGTGTAAACAGCATATTCCGTTTGGATATTCCTTATTCCAAAGGTAGCATTTTTCAGATTAAGACATGTGGGATAAATTATTCAGGTTTTAAGAGCTCTCTTTGTTTACAGCACATTCGGAATATGTGTCTCATTTTGGGTTTTTGACGTTTTAAACACATGGCTGCATGTTTACGGTCAGCTCTGTGCATGTGTACACAAACTAAACCAAAAGTAGGGAAAGGAAAATGAGAGAGGGAAAAGGAGGGAAATTCCTCAATAAGAAAAAAAAGGGAAACACTGGAATATGTTGTGCATGTAAACGTAGGCAGTCACATAATTATCATCTAAAAAGGGTAGATAATGATGTGTTTGATATGAATAGATGGTGAGTGGTGACTGTCTCATTTAGATGATTATCATGCGAGTAATAATTGAAAAGCGACACATTTAAAAGGTTTTGATGAGCGTTCTGTAGATGTGGCAGGTAGATATTCTGGGGCTTTGCTCCACTGATGGAAGTTTGAGGGCAGCAGTGATTTTTGTGTTCTCGAGGAAGGAGTTCAACCCACAACTACTCCGGCAGGAGGGCTCATTGGTTAACAAGAAAGACTGAGGGTGTACAGAGCAGGTGTGAATACGGGGCAGATAATTTTTTTAAAGAAATAAGATATTAGCACACAAGACAAGCTCTTACTAAATTGATTTTAATATACTCCGCTTTAGCTGCAAGGTCGTTACCATGTCCTCATACCCATTCTCTGACTACATCCATACTATACATGTATTACCCCCCTGGCATTATTTCCTATAGTTCCACGTATTAAACAGCTTTTCTTACAACATTACACAGTTTCTCATTATCATTCTACTTCCCCCTGAGCCTCAGTTGGAGTTGTCGGCAACTGCAAAGGCCAGAAGTAGTTTTGACAGTGTTTGTGTGTGTGTGTGTGTGTGTTTGTGTGTGTTTGTGTGTGTGCTGCTGGTCTGCCCTTGCTGCTCCCCCCGTACCTGTTGTAGGTGTGAGTCGCTCCATGAAGGACAAAGTGACCAAACCCACTGCCATGGCCCAGGGTCGTGTTGCCCACATGATCGAGTGGCAGAGCTGGGGCAAACCATCTGCAGGGCCGATGGGGAGCGCAGGGCATACCAACCTGCAGAGGGAAAAGGAGAGGAGGATGGAGAACGACGCCTACAGCGACCTCAGTGATGGCGAGAAGGAAGCTCGCTTTGCTGCAGGTGAGGGACATCTGGATGTACAGGTGCAACAGTGTCAGAAAGGTGTTTTAGACCAGTTATCTGCATGGTTTGAAAGCATATTTGACATTTCAGCACAAATGAAGTTCGAATACACTAATTGTGAAATATTGACAAACCTATTTTGCCCCATGCTTTTGAGGATTGCCCCCAAAGTCCGGAAAGATTTATTAGAAGGAAGACTTGCCTTGGCGAACACTTTTTCTTGAATATTGATTTTTGCTACCCACTGCTGCACAAGTTTTCTTCACTTCAAGTTTGGAAAATCTAATTGCCTCTGGCTCATCTGGTACGACAAAAAAAGTTAGAATTAATAATATTTGACAGTTATTTACACGTTTTTGTTGTCGACAACATTTACAGATTTTCCCGCTTCTAATAGACACTTTGTATTCTCCTTCATCCCCCCACGCCCCCACCATGACTATTGATCCTGTTTGTTTTTATTACTAATTAACTTCTGTATGTGTTAGTGAAGCTGGGACTGGGATTTGTTTTATGTATTTCTAATTATGTTTCAGTGAGTTAAGAGATAATCCTATCATTATTACATGTTGCTGTTGCTAAATCATTAGCTAGCACCGACACTCATCTCACTCCCTTCTTTAGGCATCATGCAGCAGTTTGCAATCTCTGAGGCGACTCTGTTTGGCTGGAACTCGATGGATGGGGAGAGTATGGGAGCCGGCTCCAACCAGGGCAGCGTCGCTCACCTCAGTGAGGTCAACCAGGAGAGCATCACCAGCAGAGGTACTGCAATTTAAACCTTTCTGCAAATGGCTGCATGGGCTCAGCTCTGAGTGCTTCTAGTTGTAAACTGCTGCAGTATTTGGTTGAAATATTGTATTTTTATTTTATTTTACCTTTATTTAACCAGATAAGTCAACTAAGAACCAATTCTCATTGACAATGACGACCTGGCCTTGATGGCACATAGTGTGGAAGCAGTGCAAGGATGTGGAACTGTCATAAACCTACAGTTGGAGGTTATATAATATACGGGAGGGGGTATGTCATTTGTGTAGTTGTATTAATTTAACACATTGAAGCCTATCTCCCTAAACCACTAATACAGTTACAGTATAACTACAGATACTGTATTCTCATTGTAGTGGATAGCACTAAACACATCTCACACTCAGTCATGTATTTGGACCACACAGTAAACGCCTATTTTATTTTGTGCGTTGATGCACAGTTTGGGAAAATTAGAGCCCTGTTGGAAACTAAAAACAGCCACGTCAGTTCTTCCGCCGACCAGCTGTAAAGGACTTTTAGAGGACAGGCACACAGCTGCACATTTCTGCCTTTCACTGCTCCCAGGCAATTGGTCAAAAACGTCCAAATGACAAATCCAGATGACAGCCTGTCATTTCTGAAATATCAGAAAACATTCTGATGCAGAGTCATGAGTGCTTGGGTAAGAACATTTAGCCAAACTCTCAAAGATGAGCTGTATTCACATAAGAAAAGGAACTGCATGGAAAATAAAGTCAAGAGGATTTCACTTTACACTTGGCTGAATGAAACAAAAACAGTTTGGGGAAACAAACTCATATCCTGATTTGTGGTTTGAGCCTCAGGTGGTAAGATGTCTGTTTAGTTTAGTTGCACATAGGATGATAAAATGGAGAGAAAGAAGGGGAAGAGAGCAATTTGCCTAGGCGAGATTAGGAAACCCTGTCTGACCTCACAGGAACAGCCATAAAACGTCACGAAAATCTAAACAAAATAAACAATTCTGTGGCTGTTTCTGTTCAAAAATAAGAAAAAAATCCTTTGGAACCTGGACTTGTGTGTGTGCTGCTTTCACTTGTACACAGAGTAAACTGTTTCTCTTTTAGTTCTTTGCTGGTGTTTAGCAAAGCAGAGCGCTGTCCAAACCCTGAGGGACCCTGTAGGTTAGCACAAGGACTTATCCCTGCTCTCATTAACAACACCATATGTGCTATGCTCTGTGCTTTATCTAGCCTGCAACACCAACACACACGCACAGTAAACACACATACACACAAACACAGCAACAATTAAAAAGCTACTTCATATCAGCATTAAGACTAAGGGGATGTTTCTCAGTTTGAGTGTTTAGCTCCTCTCCATGAATTATACTAATGACAGTGCTGCTACAGATAGGCTAATAAGGATAATAATACTTCTATTAAAGTTATTACAGTTACCAGCTTTTGGATGAGGTCAGATTTTTCCCTGTGTATGGCTTAATAAGAGCATCTAAACTATGCTGGTAATAAATCAGCAGCTTAGGGTCTGCTTGGATTTAAGTCTCTTCTATTTATCTGCTTATCTTTGTGTGTCTCGTGTTTTTTGTCTCAAACCTGTCCCTACATGCTTCTACTGTTTATTTTACATCCTGGGGAAAACATTGTGATGCATGTGGATACAATGATTAGCTCAAATCTTTTGATTTGTGTACAGGCTTCATGTCATGTGTCATCTTAAAACATGGCAATTTTAAACTTTCACTAAAGAAGAAAATAACGAGAAAGTCTTTAAATTGAATCTAAAAGTGAGCAACTCTTCTGCAGAATTTTAATGTTTTCTCATTCTCTATTTTTGGTTTGGTAGTGGTGCTAAAATCAATGTTTGTGTGAATCTGTGGTTGTGACTCTTGTTACTACAAATCTGCAACGTGAAATTTGCTTTCTTCCTCTTTTCCTTCTATTGCTAATATTACATTTTTATCTATCTCTCTTATACTTTCTCTCTCTTTGTTCTTTGTTTTCTTTTTCTCTTGAACTAAGTTCTCCTGTGTCTCACTCCTCCCACCGGTCTGCTTTTCCCCATACAGACCAGGTGCTCCACCACTCCTCTGCGGATGTCTGGCCTCACACCTACGTCTCACAGGGCCTGTACTGCCTGTCGTCCTCAGATGCCTGGGAACCAATCACCAGCCAGCCCTCGGGCGTGGCCTCTCCTGCTGCAGGCTCCTACATCATGGCAGCTGGTGAGGATGGACTCTCCTCTACACTGAGTCTAAACATTTGACTGTGTGTCTGAGCATCAGGTACTGTGGTAAAGTGTAGTATGGTTATTCCAGGTGGCAGCAGTGGAGCAGGGGGTACACCCGGTGAAGGGTATGAGGGGACAGTAGGCGGTTACCTTCAGCAGCACCAGACTCATTTCACCTTGCAGCAGCACAACCAGCTCCAACAGCTCCAGCACCTTCACCACTACCAGCAGCAACAGCTTCTGCAGTACCAACAACAGGTCAGTAGAAGCAAGACTGTTCATTTAGGCAGTGTGTTACTAATGACTCTAATCTTTAATCTAAATTTGACCAAACTGCTGCTGGAGAGGTAACAGCATGTCACTAGTACTGTGTACACATAGTTAGAGCAAAATCATTAACAGGTCAGTAGTATATCTACCACAACACGCTTTCAAATGTTATTATACAGGACATTTTCATCAGCTAGTAAATTTTGAAATAAACGCTACATGGATTATGTATTTATTGTCTTTAGATCTGTCAGACGGTTGGCCCACCACTTTGCTCTAAATTTGAGTACCTCAACAACTATTAAATGGATTACTATTATATTTTGGGCAGCCCTTATGGTTTGGATACAATGAATCATAATGACTTTGGTCATATCTTAACTTTTCATCTAGCGCCACCATCAGTTCACAGATTCCATCTAATGAAATATGTTTACACTTGGTGCATATTGTTGCACACATATGCACGGTTCTCAGCTAGACTTCTAGTAGTGCTAATTATCTGACGTCAGTGTGCTAACATGCTAAACTAAGATGTTAAATATAGTAACCATCACATTAGCATTTAGCTGAAAGCACCACTGTGCCTAGGTGCAGCCTTTCAGAGCTGCTTGTGCGGCTGTAGACTCCTGTTTTGTTATCAACATAACAAACATCATTTTCCTTTAAACCGGTTGGATGTGCGGGCTGTGTGGCTTTTGTTGGTGTAACTGAGCTGCTGACTTCCAGCTCTCAGGCTGCAGGGAGGTTTTCTGCAAATGAAGTGAGTCATGATGAACTGTGACACCAAAAGACTTTTTCAGCTTTGTTGGCTGCTCTTGCATTGGTACATCTCAGAGCTCATTAAATAACTGAGGGTTATGAAATAATAACTTGAAAAGGTCAGGGACTGTGTCTTAGAAAAGGTGTACTGATCCGAGACCGCAATGGAAATGAGCTTGTTAGCTTTACTGTGTATTATATGGTTTCCCTTGTGAAAGAGACTATTGAATATATTACAATACATTTATAATAAAGCTTTTCAATCAGTCACTCAGCATCAGTCAGTGCATAAGAGCCTGAGACATTTCCCCCGTTTCCTGCAGCACCATTCAGTCATAATTTAAAGGGGTATTAAAAGGAGATGCAGACCATCATCGGTGACCAGAAGGGAGTGAAAAAAAGCTGGCAAACGTATCCAGTCTCTGGCAAAGGCTGCTAAATGCTAGAAGAATAAAAAGGCTTTGTCTTTTGTTTTGGCATGACAAGGCTTTTAAACCTTCCTAGCTGAAATGTGTTGTGATGCAATATGTCAGTATAGCACCATTGTCCATTATTGAGCAGCTGAAAATGTCAGGAGCTGGGGGGCTTTGGAGCGTTTTAAATCTGTACTGAGTTGAGAAAGAAAAAAGTTTTAAAATCAAGTAACTGTTGAATTATTGGTACTGATCAACAACCAAATCAACCCCTTGCAAGTATATTAAGCTTTTTACAGTAAATCCTCATTAATTCTATTTCTTTCCTTTCCTATCTGACTACAGTCCATGGACCCCAGGCCACATAGTGCCTCCCATTCCCTCCAAGCTACTCCCAACAGCACCATCCACAGTCTCGGTCCTCCCACCCACCCTCGGCTAGCTGACCTGTGGGGAGCTGCGCAGGTTGAGGCACACCACGTAGGCACTTGCCTGCTGAATCCAAATGGTCAGATTACAGACTTTGCGGACTAGATGATAGCTTAATATATTGTGACAGCTATGAGAGTTTGCAAGGGCACAGGGGTGCGTGACTGTATATACAGTCACAGGCAAACTGGACAGGCATGTCCATTTAGTCAACAGAGAGACAATAGTCATCATAGCGATTAGAGCATGTCTTATTATGCATTTAATACTCTCTTGTTATTGTAGGAAGCTAAGGTTTATCTTCTTTGATCCCGTTTCTCAGGCACGTGTCTTCAAAGGTGGAATAAAGTGCACTAGTAATATCAGGCTGATGTTAATATTCTGCACAGGTATTTTGGTCATTTTCCATCATGTTTAACATCTTGGCTAATTTCTTTTTGTCTTCTGGATCTGGCTTTGTTTATATCAGCAGGCATATTTAGCACACATCTGTAGTGCAGTGAATGATGGGAGAAACTGCCAGGGAAGTCAGCAAGGTAGGAGACAGGCTGGAAATCTGCATGGAGCACTGCCAAAAGTCTGCATGACAGCCTTAAATGGACCTGATGAATTTTCACAAGGAACCTCCTTAAATCTGCCCGGTCTTCAGAGTAGCATGCTGTAAAGTCCGCAAGTTTACAACTCTAAGCATTTGGATTCAGCATCTGTGTCTGTTGTACCTACCTAAGTATCTGTCTTTTCTCTCTGATGTCCTGCACAGGCAAACCAAACTGTGGTGACAGGGGAGCTCATACTCTGCTTGTCCATCTTCTCTCCTTCTTTCTTTTCTTCCTTTCTGTCTTCTTTGTCTTTCTGTGACTATTGTCCATGACCTGAAAAAGACTTGATGTCAGTATTAGAATGCAACCTGTTAAAAACCAGTGCAACAAAAAAAGACAAGCAATTAAATCAGAAAACCTAACTGGTTACAGGTGGACATTGTCGGACAGCTGAGTGGACAGATGACTGAAATGGTCGGAGGTGTAGTGGAGACAGTTGGAGAGGAGCCTGAACCAGAGTCTGAAGACATTCCTGAGCAGCATGAAGAGGAAGAGGAGGAGCTGACAAAGGTGAGTTACCTCTACAACATCTTTGCTCTAAAGTTTGATCATAAATAATCAAAAACTGATACATCAGTGAGATTCGAATAAAATGAAGGCAGTCAAAGAAAGAAGACAGAGTTATATAAGTGAGGAAAACATGTAAAAGATTAGAGCCTTATTTACCTGTGGTACAACACAACTGTAGCATCCCAAATCGTCTTTTTAACGCCTAATTTCCTGTCTTTACAGGTAGAAGAGGTAACATTAACCTTGGAGCCGGAGCCGTGCTCTTTGACCCCATCCCCGCTGAGGGAGGAGGTCCCCCCCACTAGAGGCTCAAGCCCAGGACTGCCATTACAGATTGCTGAATCTGTCCCGGAGAGGAAACCGTTTGACGTTACGCCCTGTGTTGTCCAATTGCTGGAGAAGGACGAAGAGGCGGAGGAGGGCTCTATTGTTGTTGTTGCAACCAACTGAATTATAGGGCCAAAAAAAAAAAACTGACAAAAACAGGAAATAAATACTTCAATAATCAATCCAGCTATTCTACCCCAACCCCCTCCCCACTATTTACCCATTTTGAGTCCGAGGAAATGCAACTTTTTCAGATGAAAAACGTGGGATGTAATGTACACAAACTAAATGCCAAGAAGCACCCCCCCCCCCCCCCCCCC
>NW_023340268.1:2052967-2062241 GCF_004916995.1 Morone saxatilis
GTGTAGTGCTTTCTATAACGAATAAACTGAATTCAATGTGTCTATGTATGTATAGTATGTATGTATGTATGTATGTTTGTATGAATGTAGCTTTGTGTGTAAAATATATATATTCTGGGAAACGGATTCTTCTTGGTGCTGTTCTGTTGCTAAAGTGCACACAGATACATATACACACACATTTGTCTCAAGCTTAAACTAATATAATGTATTTCCTGACCTCTAACATACCTAACTAAAAACTTAATTCCTTCTATACTTAATTTTATTGTAAGGTTGCCCGCAAAACCAAATCTTAACCATACAGCTTTTCAAGATGTAAGCCTTTAAGAACTGAGGTCCAGAAGAAAATGCCCTCACATCAACTACTGTATATACCATATGGGTTGCTAACTAGTGGATATTTGTAAGCCTGGCAGCTGTATTTCAGCCTAAGCGGATATAATGAAGATATACAGTAAGGTCGGGTCAATCTGCACAGTATCTGCTCTTTGCTCAGGTGAGTGAAGGATTTAGAGGCAGCTTAAAGGTACATGAGGTCAGGGTAAGGTAGGGTCAGTAGATTTATGGCGCCACAGGCTGATACTCACTGCAGGGCCTAATGATAGGTCAAAACATCATTTACCATTAATACTGGGACTCCACAGGAAGACTCACCCGACACATTCTCCTGTGTGCCTAGGCTTAAATCCCTTTAGTTATCGTATTTCTTGTCTTGTCTTGTCTAGTCTTGAAAGTCTAATGTCACTTTTTCCATTTTTTTTTTAAACTCTGGTGGTAAAAAATAAATTAAATCAAATAAGTTCTAAAAAGATGAAATGCAAAGAGCAGGTATGACCTTAATGCTGTAGATTCTTCAAGCTGCAGTGTGAAGGTCACGTGTTCTCCAATAAGCGGTTGTGGTTTCCGTGTAGTCATCAATTTCACTAAAACACTTGAACTGTTCTGATCACAGCCGCCTCATTCATTAAACCGGGCCATACAGAGTTCGTCATGGTCTGGAGGCAGAGATGTGCCCTTGTACGTTCAAGTGCTGTTATCCAGGTTTGTTTGAAGGCTTTCTCTGTGTGTGTGTGTTTGGCTGTTGTGTTTTCATTTCACAAAGTCAGTGGCAAGCGGTTTGTTTTTGTTAATTAAGGTTTTTCAATGAAGGTTTATTAACTATCTCAAAAATGTCAAAGTACATATTAATACACAAATGAATGCTTCACAATAAGAAAGTCCTTGAAAGCAACATCCTTTAGTCAAACGGCAGTTAAAAATGGTGTTGTGACTTCAAAGACTGGAAATGAGACAGAAGTATGACAATGTCTGGGAAGGTCAGAGAAAAAAACTAAAAGGTATTTTACAACTTTATGTGTGTGTGTGTGTGTGTGTGTGTGTGTGTGAAACATACAAAGGAATCAAGCATTACTGTGACATCACTTAACATAATCTCTTCTAAAAGATTCGACCTACAGCTGGTGGAGAGGAGTATTCACTCTCACAATCCAGTGATCAAGACCCACGATGCCCCTGAGCGCTGCGATAATCATCTGTCCTCTGTCTGTCCTCTTGTTGCTCAGAGATGTCGTCCTGTAAATTGTTCAGTGTCCAAGCACACGAGGCTCAGATCCCATCTGAAGAGTGCAAGTTTAAAAAAAGTGACACCCCACTGTAGGAAATGAGGGACGCCGCAACATTGAAGTTAGTGCTTTTTCAGTGGAAGTGAAACTTACTATGGATTTTTTTTTCCAGATTTAAATAACTGAGATGTCAGTCATGCTGTATAATTGCACTGGTGTTCAGCCACTTTAATTGCTTCTGTAGAGTCCATGCCAGGTAATAGAAAAGTTTTCTTCCTAAATGAGATCATTTCAAATCCCTCACTGCACAGAGGTCTGCAGAAGAGCACTGACTAAATGAGTAAAATGACTTTCATTTCAAAATGACATTTCCTGAATAAGTGACACATACTCGAACAAAATTACGTTGAAAAAAGGCAATTAAGGTAAGAAACCACAGGTAGATACAAAAATCCTAAAATAGGTTTAATGACAGTCAATTAAATGTGCTTAGGTTGCTAATTTAAATACAATTTACACAATTTACAATCAGGTTTATTTAGTCGTTATACTGAGAATGTGGAGTGTTTCTGCAGGATTCAACGGGTGGAATTTAATACAAAAGACCTTTTTGAGACCATTAGGAATGCAATTTAATACCTATTTTTACATTCATACTGGCAAAAAAAGCACAAAGGACATGAAGGAAAATCGGTATTGGTTCTATGTCGGTTAAATTATCATATTTAAGACATTTTAATGCCTGAAATTCAGATTATTGGATTTTAGACTTTAGAGGGACCTTGTGGATACCCTGATGTAGAGTGTTTTTTTTAAAGCTATACTTTAAAAAATTATCAAAATCTGACTGATTGTTGGGATATTTCATTTAATCAGAGAAGTAATGAAACTACAGTATCTCAAAAATGATCCAGCCAACTGGAAATCTGATGAAGCTTTCTGGTATTGTCATGATTTCTAACACAAAAATCTATATTTCTGTCCTACCTTGACTGAGTTCAGTTCTTGGTCCAAGTGACTGAGTAAAGATGAAACTTTTCTTTCTGTCTGTAGTTAAAATGTGCTGCCTTTCCCCTTGCCTCGTCTGCCCTTACAATGTGCCTGACTTGTATAAATAAAGGTCAAATTTAAACACGAGGGCAAACAAAGCATTTCACTTAATAAAACTTTATTTTGCTACATATTTCACAGTTTTATAAATTTTTACATTTGACTCTACTAAAAGATAAATAGAAACATTAACCACAACCACAGACGGACAAAGGCAATTAGCACTTAGACCAGTACAGAGCCCCTTTAAGAAACAGACACACACACTTTAATCCACACAGACATAAAGACAAAGCTTTTTGTTAGATCTGCAGCTTTAAAGACTTTTAAGGCAGCACCTGAGAAACTGAATCCAGGAGATAAGAAGAGTAAGAAGAGATGGAGTGATAAATGAAAAGGACGGGTACATCACAAGGAGAAAAGTTCAACAACACATAAATGCAATTATTAAGTAGTCACTGAGCAGCTCTTCAGATTTAATTACATTTAGTTTTTTGTACAGTATCATTGGCTGTAACAGAGTTTAATAAGGCAGTTCACTGTTCACTGTGAGGATTTCATTTTGTATATGTTAAGAAATAAAAGTTTATTTAGATGTGGACCAAGAGGCTAAAGTGTACTGGGTGACCAGTGATTTTGCGACTTTAGGTTTAAAGTTCCATTGTGTGAGTTTTGATATGAACATTGAATAAAGTCCCACTTATACTGCTGAACGCGACAGGAAATAACACCCAACTCTGAACCTCTACACAGCTTTGAGCCTCTTTTAGAGAATTGTTTCAATTTGTATAGCTGTTCATGAACTGGTATAGTTGAGTCTCTCTGTTCTCACGAGCATGTAATTAAATTGTTTCTCTCTAAGCAAACTTCTTCATCTTCGTTTAACATATAGATATTATGTGACAAAATGTCTGCCATCACTTTGTTATTGTCGCTGTTGCACGATGAATGTCACAATTTGGAATGAAAAGCTTCTAATCATAAGTAAAGTAGTCATGTGTGATTTTTGCTAAATCTGGAAGGCATGCTTGTTAGGGAAAATGAAAAAAAAAATGAAAAACCCTCCAGGACTCGTGCAGCGGGGGATTGGGCTGTCGTCAGCCGTCTTTAGCTGCACCATCTATCAACTTAAGCGTGATGAGATGAGCTCTGAGGCTGCATCCACAAGGTCAGCACACAATTTGGAGGTCGTTTTGGGGCTCTAACCAATCTTCCACAGTGGACTGAGCAGCTCCATTAGTCTACTGTCTATCCAGATGGTCTGTTGCCAGATAAAAAAATCAATATCTTCTGCTCTCATCTGATAAAAAACGTTTTTAAAGACACATAACCGATCAGGTAACACAAGGCTACTGTGCAGAGGTTCACTGGGTTCACTTCTGGTTTGTGCAGCACAGGTTCGGATTACTTTTCAACACAGCATATTTTGTTAATGAAAACACAACGATGCAACATATGTTGTGAGGGAAACGGTGACACAGAGATGTGTCTAATTAATCCAAGTCCAAAGTGGGACAATGTAAATGATAGCAGTATATAATAAATGTATTCCTCAGTAATGATTTCGAAGTAAATTCTTCATAATTTAAAATGTGTAAAATATACCGTACTACTTAGCAGGTGGGTTATCTTGCCCTAAGGGTCCACTAACAATGAAGCACTTTGTTTTTCAAGGTTACAATTGTGAGTCTTGATTGTCACAATTGTCTTAAAGCTGTTTTGAATGCTATCACCCCGGATAAGAAAATAATCCTGGAGGAAAAAATCAGTTCTTTAGCATAAACATTCAACCATAATGGGATGAACCCTTGAGTCTGTACATGTAAAAGTCAATGAGAAAGAGTAAGTGTGGCATAAAAAAAACACAACATAAAAAAACATACACATACAGAGCTTATTAAGGAAAGACAAAGAGGTTGGGGTGAGCAGGGCAAAGAAAATAAGTATAATTAATAAGTAGCAGACAGAAACAGTAGAGGTGGGATAAACTGTATTAAAACAAAAAGAAAGTAATGATGCCTAGCTTGGCGTAGCTTCAAGCAAACACACTGTTTGCTTCTAAATCTTTGCTCTACCTAAGTGGTGACAATAAGAGGTAAATAGGTGTCCAAAGACCAGAGCAACACATTAAGAACAAAAAAAAACTCACACCATTAAAAAAGTTTTCCATTATAAAAAACATAACCATCACTCTTGTCTAATCTAAACCATTGGCTCATCATCACTGTCTTCATCCCCCTCAAAGAGTCCCTGAAGGGGTCTTAGGGTGGAGAGAGGGATGGAGGAGGAAGGAGGAGGAGTGGAGGAAGAAGGGACTGGGGGAGGAGTGGAGGAGGGAGGGAGAGTGAGGTTGCTGTTGTAGCTGGTTGAGGTGCCGGCCTCAGTGCTGCTGCTGCCACCGCCGCTTCCTACACTGCTGCTGCTGCACTCCTCCACCTCCCTCTTCACGCCCTCGATACACACCTCCGTTTCATTCTCTTGGCAATGATGCTGAGGGTGATGATGGTGGTGGTGATGATGGTGGTGAGGGGGAGAGAGGGAAGGAGGCTCGGGAGCAGCTGGAGTCGAGGGAGAGGAGGTGGAGGTCGGAGAGGAAGGAGCAGTGGGAGAAGAAGGTGGAGGTTTAGGGACAGAGTTGTGTTTGCTGATGTCGCGGAAGCTGGCGAGCGGAGGACGGAGCCGGACACCAGAGCGCGTGGAGCCCTCGATGGCCTTCTGGAGCTGGAGGAGGAGGAGGAGGAGGAAGGAAAGGATGAGGAGATACAGTGGTGGAGGAATAAAGAGGAATGGAAAAGGAGAGACAAAAGGAAAAATTAAAGTAGAAAGATAAGTATGAGTAGAAAGAAAAAGACAGATAAGAACAAAGAATAAAACAATAAAGGAAAAGAAAGAAATGGATAGTGAGTGAAAAAATGGTGGCTAGCAAGAAACAACAATAAGATAGAGAGATTGAGGAGTGATAGGATGGATAAATTAAGAAAAGCATAAAGAAAAAAGGTTTATGGATGGAGGAGTGACAATAATAGGTAATGACAGAATTAATGAAATACATCAAAGAAAGCCTGAAACATACAAAGAGGATATTGATTATACTAACAAAACACTCATACATAATTCAAAAAGCTTTATGAAACTCCAAGCAAATCAGGAACAAAAAACAATTTGATTTTGTTTCCTTCAATGTCAAGACAGACAAGGCAAGACTTCTAAAAGTTGAGTGTATTAAAAAAGGAAGAAGGCTTTTTTGGACTTTGATCAATGGGAATTTCATCAAATTTACTGCTTACCTTTTGGTTCCAGGAGACCTTCATCAGGCAGAGATTAAAAAAAATAAAATAAAAATAATAAAAATATATATAAAACACTCACACAGGCGGAAGTGAAGTTTCTTACCTCTTTCAGCGCCACTACTCCTACCAGTTTGCCGATACTGGTCACATAAGCATGACTTAGCCCCAGCAGTGAGAATAAAGTGTGAGTCTGTGGAGGGAAAAGGTCACGTGTCAAATTATGACAAACTTCTAGCTCTCAGACCAGGACGGCCTTTTTACATCCATCTGTGAATCCAGACAATTTACGGACTCTGTGCTTCTCGGTCAGTTTTGTCTAGACACAATGTCACAGAGACGGGAAGATGAAAGTAAACTGGCTTGAGACTCCAGGTGAACCACAGAAACAAAAAGTCCTTGGGTGTGTTTCCATGCAGTGAATATTCTAAGGTTACACTTTGGATGAGCTCTATGTATGCATCAGCACACCTCTATCACAAAGACCCCTTCTGAAGTGAATAAGCTAAATATTCTGGATATTACCATGAGAATGAAATAACACTGATGAATAAAAAACCAACAGCAATGGCACAAACTGTTTACATGCTTCAGTATCCAACAATTATCCTGCAAATCCTGGATCACCTTCAGATTTGTTATAATAAGGATGTAAGCATTTCACAGCAGTTGTACAATGCGGGAAATCTCAAATTACTGGTTGTTGCAGTTTACATCCATATCTGTACAGACTCATATAATATATGTAGATTTGAAGGAATTAAATAAATTCATGTTTATACTGGCAACAAAAGTACAAAGGATATGAAGGAAAATCTGAATTGATTTCATATCGGTTTTGTAGTTGTTGCAGCATGATCAAAAGTTTTTTTTCCAAAACACATTTAAAAGCGAGATGGAATACTAATCTGATTTTTTCAAGACCCTGCAGACAGAGAAGTTAACACTATATTGACATAGAGCTGGGCCACCGGATGAACCAGTGTGCAGGTTTTAATTTCCTGTACAATATGAATTTTACACATTCCGCAACACCGGTGAACTTTGGTCCAACAAAAATAACTTGTTTTTCTGCACCAGTAGAAGATTCAGTTTCAGAATATTCGAACAACAATTCATCAAAGGTAACAGCTGGGCAACCGCAGTAGCGTAGGGAGGGAGCTGGTTATTACTCTGGGTGCATCTATGATTTATATGGAATGCAACTGCTGTGTTTTCAGAGAAGAGAGAGATTTCCTGACTGCCCTCATAGTGAACATGAAATAAAATAGAGCTTTCTCCCCTTCATAAGCAACTACTGTTGAATTGTCAGTGAGCAAGGCACTCAGTACCCTGCCTCTGTTCCAGTAGAGCCTCTCTGTGTTTGTACTGGTCAGCTCCCAGGAAATAAATGTATTGTGACACATACAATGTGGGTGTTTCTGTTATTTATTTTTCTGGCAGGAATAATGGTTTTAAAACAAGTAAAGTTTGCCTCATGATGAAAACGTTCTTCATTTAGAACCAACAGGCACAACTCCCACATATAACTGTTTGGGTGTTTATGTAATAACCCATCCGCCTACTGACTACACTAAATAACATTCTGTTCTCAGTCAAAAAAAGAACCGCTGTAGTGTCTATCTCCCTTTAGTCCAACGAAACCTTTTTTAATAAATCCAAGTCTGCACTGAGTGTTTTTCATGTGCCATTACCCCTCTGTCAAGGTTACCCACATCCCCGGCTGAATGAAACGTTACATAAGTAAACAACTTAAGGAGCTGAATGTGGGAACATCAACAAAAGACTTGACGACCGCTCCAGGTGCTGAACTCCATTTATATGCTTCTGTGCTTGTATAATACTGGTGACAAAAAAAACAGAACTCTTGTCCACAGGGAATTTACGCCTTGCAATTAAAACAACTGCAGGCTATCCATCCAAGTAATTTCATGCAAACTATTATATAATGAATAATACATTTGAACTAAAATGGAAGAAATTGACGATATTTATATTTCTTAAGAATATTTTTATGCTTGCTTGAGATATTTTTCCTTCTTAAGTGAGGTAACATTGCAATAACTGGTGATAGAAATGAAGTTGGATGAATAAAAATTGGCTCAGGCTCATACCAAGGTGATATTACATGAGTTTGAGTTGATTCTGTGGCCACTTGAACAGTAAATGGATGGTAAATGGACCTTGGATGTAAATGGAACCTGTTACTCTGTATAGCGCCTTTCTAGTCTTCGCCACTCAAAGCGCTTTTACACTACGTGCCACATTCACCCTTTCACCACATTCACACAGCGATGCAAAGTCCATCGAACAGAAACTAACTCATATACCGATCACACACCGATGGCTATGCATCGGGAGCAATTTGGGGTTCAGTATCTTGCTCAAGGATCCTTACAGCCGTGGCAGGAGGAGCCGGGGATCGAACAACAACTTCTGATTGGGGGACAACCCGCTCTGCCTTGACCACAGCGCCCGGTCCACAGTCACTTTATGCTTTAGCAAGGCTCAAACAGTGTTGAATCCTATACTTAGCAACTACAAGAACAAAGTGTGTTAAAACTATGGCAACTGACTCCTTCCAGTGAGAGTGGTCGCGAGCAGTTCTACACTAAAATCATTAAAGTCAACTATTTCAGTGGCAAACATGGCTGTAGCCCTCATAAGGGTCCACTGAAATCTGGGCATTAGCTAACTCTATTTCCTACAACTAATAACTGTGTCTGAGCAGCACTGGGGTGTGGAACTCGTTACATGATGTGCATACACTGTAACAGGTTGTGCTACATCCCTTACAGTCTGTCCTTCCTATTCACTCCTGTGGCGAGGGGCTGTTACCTAACATACATGTCTTTGTTCAAGGTCTGATCGTTAACTGTTAACCTATATGCTTTCAGTGTGACAGGTCTAGAACTTTTCGCACAGAATCAATCAGGAGTTCCGAGTTTCTGCTCTGACATTTTTCCGTGGCGAAAATTTCACAGTTCTAAAACAACACCCCGTTTTCCAACCACCCGCGAAAATCGCTCAGTCGGCCCTCAGGACAGAAGTGCTGAGAGGATAAAGTTTATTTAATCAAAGTGTGTTTCATTTACTAGCTGCTGCCCGGCTAAATGTTTAAAGCTCAGCGATGGCAGTCGATACACTAACCGGCTGTCATGCCGTTTAGTGTTGTTTTAGTCTTTATTTTGTGTCTGTTTTACGCTACTGAACCTTTGCTTGCCGCTAAGTGGCTCTGGCTCGACTTTTGGCTTGTTTGTATATTGTATCTGCCTCAAGTTTTAAGAGTGAAGGATTCTTTTCTTTTCTACGCCCTACCTCATGCCTTACCTCCTCATTCCTTCATAGAACTCAAACGTACTGTAACGGCCG
>NW_023340268.1:2062266-2074300 GCF_004916995.1 Morone saxatilis
CTTTTGTAATGCCTGTTTGTCTCCACCAACCTTGTGTAACGATGTTCTCTCAACCAGCTGGAAAGGGGAAGGGTCTACTCGTATCTCATCGATTTCCATCGGTGTGTCCATCTCTGCCTCTTCCCACGCTTTGATCTGCAGCAGCAAATAAGAAGCAAGGTCACATAGGTGGACGGGCTGGCATCAGTCCAGAGTTTCTCTCTTCTATTCCAATGTGTGAGTTCAGCCAGAGGTAAAGATCAGCATTTATTTTTAAGATGGGTCATATACATACAGTATAGCATACATTATTCACTGTTAAATAAATCATTACACTGAGCAGTGTGTGTGAAGGTGTGTCCGTTTGTACAATCTGTGTGTGGAAGCAGGAGGGAGGTGTAGTTAGCTACTACTAAGGAGTTTTTTGCTGCTGTGAAAAACCTTGACACCCTGTGTTGCGTCCTTGCATGTCACTGGTCTCCCCTCTGAGATTTAGGATGTATGACACCTTTTAGCCTCTCTATGGATTTTACCTACAAGCCTCAGCCTGTTGTGACAGGGGCAGCAGTCTTGTAGAATTTACAGGGCGATGTTATGGGGCATTTTGGGAAAGTGCCAGGAAGAGAAAAGAGAGAGAAGCAGACAGAACAGGGCTGGAGGGCACAATATTGTTTTGGTGCTCTTAACAAAAAAAGATGTCTCATTTAAAATTCTGGGTGTGTTCACACTGCAGTTAAAAGGTGCCCCAAATCTGAATCTTCTCCACAAATGCGACACAGATCTCTAACACCTGTGACACACTGTGACATGATTTTTGAATGTTAATACTATCGTTTACCAGCACTGACTTGATGATAAATAAAGATTCGTTTGGGAATGTTCATACCATTCCTTGCTTTAAAACAGGCTTAAAACAGGGGCAAATTTATCATTTTCATTCTGTAAATGTGTTTTTAGATGTTCATACTGTTGGCAGACACAGGCAAGGTTTATTATTTCTGATGTTTTAAAATCAGATTTTCACTCTTTTTTTAAGGGTCAGTTCACCCAAGTTTATGTCTTCTTATATTTAGTCATGCAGAAGGGTTTAGTTTAATATTCCCTGGTTCAGTCTCTGAGATCCACAATATAACAAATGATAAATGGAATTTAGATTATGAAAAAAAACAACAGATCTTGCTGTCAACCAATTTGTACTTACTCATTTTGTGCTAAAAGTTTGGTGACTCAACACAGGCTTGAGTATTTGATCACAATGCTGTAAATAATTAAGCAGACATTTGTGTAAAACCATGCAAATCCATCGCCCCTCTGTCATTACCATACCTCCTCTGGTGTCATTGTGTCTGACATGGGAGGAGGACAGGGCTCCTGGAGACAAAGAAAGGAAGAGACAGATGAGAGATGAGACATGTTTGTGAGTGATTTTATAAAAACATCCTCTGTCACTTCTGTCCCTATGAGCCGGGCTGGATGTCACCTCTAAATCCAGAAAGCATCATCTGAATCTTACATGAGGGGAGCAAAAGGAAATGAACAACCAGTACAAGTACAAGCTGTTTGATATTGCTTTATACATCACAGAACTTCATTTTAGTTGGGTAATCTGATTACTCAATATTTACTATTGGATTCATGTATATCTGCCATCTGTATAAGACACACTACAATGCATAAAATATAGTTTGAATATTACAAGCAAATACAACAAGTGATCATTCTTAATTTTATCAAATTGGATTTCTGTCTTTTTCACAGCAATTGTGACCAATCACAATCACACATTTTTTGTAATCAGGCTGCTGTCATCCAGTTTCTTCTGTTCATCTTTCAGCCTCACAGCACATCCTACAGCTTTGTGAGTAAACTGGATGCAGAAGGTGAAATTCAGGCCAACACCTGCTGTGACCTGTTATGTGAATCTGAATTTATTAGCGATGTCCCTCGTTCATTCACTTGCTTCTGTCCTTGAAGCAACAAAATAAATGTTGACTTGCTAACAGAGTGCAACGAATTTCAGGTTTCTATGTCCATTCGCAGCCAGGAGCTAACTTGGTCAACGAAACACAAATGAATGAAAAGACATATTTACAACTTCACATGATGTTTTTTATCTCATCTGTACCAAGTCAGTGATTGCATTTCTGCATTCCTGTTGTGTATCACTGGAACCACAGCAATTATACTAACGCAAGAAGATGCTGACACTATTACACCAGCCAGATAATATTTTAAAGGTCAGTGCCTGGTTACCTGCCATCAGTGGCTGGTAAAGTGGACAAACCTGATTCACAGCCAGAGTTCAGTCATAGTTTGGCTTGATTGCTGGTGGCAACTTCCTACTGTGAGTCTATTTGATATTTAGGGCTGTAGAATTGTGGCACGCTGCTGTAAAAACAATCCCCATGCAGGAATAGGATTGAATCCAAACACATAATAGAGAATCAGAATGGTAATTCACAAGCCACAGCAGTCGACACAACAGAAATCAAATTCTAATCTTGCAAGCTTACAAGCATATGCTTATTGCCAATGTGGTTTTCATTCCTGCTCGTATAAACAGATGACATGTATTGCTTTCCCTGTGAGCCAGGCTCACCGCCAAGCTGAATAATAACTCTACCTCCAGTATCTGGCTTCCCTATTTCCATATGAGAGAAGGTAGGAGAAAAAAAGAGGCTCGACTTCGGGGAGTTTGTCTGAGGATGAGGAAGCAGTTATGTATTCATGTGCTTCTGTCAATCAGATAAGTGTGTATCTGCCTGAATAGAAAGCAGACCCCATAATGAAAAATTTGCCCTGCAAAAAATAATGGATAAATATTTATAGCCTAGCAGTGCCAGTGTGATGATGTGGTTTTGCCAAATGGATAGGGTTATTTGCATTTCAGTGATTCATGACACAAGGGAAAATGTCTTAGCTTCTGAGTACACTCTAGACATATCTGAACAGTTAGCTGAACAGAGAAAGGGCACAAAGGTTTACAAAGACAGAAAATACACAGACATGTAGAAACACGGGATGTGAGTGAGCAAAATTACCAACATGACATACAGAGTAGAGACAAGTGTGCTTGGGACTGGGCAGACATTAGTCAAAGTGCATTAACACACACACACAAACCTGCGACTGTCCCTCTGTCTGTCTGCTCTTAGAGGTGAAGAGATTCCTGAGTGTTTTCCTCACAGACTGTAGAGGACCTTTTTCTGGGAGAGAGAGGTGAAGAGGGAGATGCAGTTGGTGAAGGTCAATAAATTATACAAACACAGCTTTTGAAAGACTTGCAGCTTCTGGAATAGAGAATAACTGCAAATGAAGGTTTTGAGAGACTGCAACAACCCAAGCTACTCCTTATTGTTGTTGCCTGGATACCATTTCACTGGGAGACTGTATGTTGTTGCATGTGATAGGCTAGTTTACCATGCCACAATTGATATACACACCCCATCTGGTTACTTGCAGCGAACATGCTGCCAAACCCTCCCTCATCACTGTTAGGGTTGCAAAGTTATTAACTCCAATTTTTTTTTACATCTGTTGAGGTCTGAGACAGACAAACTTGTTCAAGTCTATGTGGTAAACAGTGTGAAAGGCAGACAAATTAATTAACTAGAACAATTTAGCCCTTTTATTTTGTGAAATAAATGGTTGGAAGGACATATAGGTGGCATCATGGTAAGACGAAGAGAGGAGAACAAATGTGACACGACAAGAAAATGACATGACTAAAAATGTATGGCATGTGTTTGTGTTTGACCTGCGTGTGTTTGGATTGGCATTAAAGCTGCTATAATGTAACACTGTTCCTCATAATTCGATTAATTCCCAGGGTTTCTCCTTTCATACTTTATAAGCACTAACAAGATGTGTTTGTGTCCTCTGGGCACTAATGTACTTAACACATATGAGAACCCGGTTAGCTTCATAGACCATCTGGGCTCTGACTAAATGCTTAGTCATTTTAGCTGACATATTTTTCTGAGGAGAAGTAGGGGAGACAGAGCAAAGAATAAATCCTGTTACATCACCCTAGTGAGCAAAACTTGTCTGAAAGAATCAATATTACTATGACAAGCCCCATAAGGCTTTCACTACCCGGCTTCAACTCCATGTCACAAAACTCTACAAGTGTAAGTGAGATAAGAAAAAGAAATCAGAAATTGTAATTGTCCTCCAAAGTTTGATTTGTTTCTGCATTAAACTGGATGTTGATCTTGATTTGGGATTCACAAGTGGGTAAAGGCAAGAAACTGGAGCAAGTAAGGCCTATCCTTTGCATCAACTGGAGAAAGTAGTCCATGCTTTTATCACATCCTATAAAGACTATGCTAATTCCATTTATTCCTTTACCAGAGGAAGCTAGTGCAGAGATAATGTATGATTATGACACTGCCACTGACATAAAAAAAACTAAAAATGTACTCAGGAATATGAAATCTTCTCAGCTTACCAGAAACAGAAGCAGTGTGGTTTAATGAAGGCTCCTGAGGCTTTGGAGGAGGCAGGGGGCCGTTCCTCTCCTCCTGCACCGGGCTGCCCTGCAGACGACAACTAGACATAACTACGTAAACCTTATTAATAAAAGCACCTTTTAAAACAAATGATAAAACATGTTGGACAATAAAATCAGGTCTTAAAATAAGTAAAAAGATATTGTGCATCTTAGACTAAACTCAGGACACAAAGGAAGAAAACACTCATGGCTTGAAAAGAAATGTAAAAAAATAGGAGCCCCACCTTCTCTCCGTCCTCCTCTTCCTCATCATCTACGAAGGCAAAGGACTCCCAGCTGTGTTTCTGAGACTGATTCTGCTCCTGTAGGCTCTGACCCTGAATCCAAATCCAGGTAAACAGATCGATACAGACTGAACCAGAAGTGAATTCCAGGTGAATACCAAACTATTCTACTGGGTTTAACACCAGTGTGTCCTTTTTAGTTCTACTGCCTCACTCATTAAAACATGTTACATATTTGATGTTTCTCCTTTGGGCTTCTGAGGTGATATAGAGTTTAATATACGCCTGTTTGACTTCCCTGTGTGGAGTCAATACTAAATAAAGCCTGGTTGCAGCAGCTTTGTCTTATACAATGTTTGCATTTCTACTTTTGGTTATTGCAGTATGCATGTATCCATCCTGTTCATGTCTTATTTCATCTTACAGAAAACATCTGCTTACTCTAAATGATGTGGCCTTTCACCAGGTCAGGATCCACAATCATGAAACTTTTATCAATTATTTATCATTTTGGGGTTTCTTGGATTGGAGTTTCCTTTCATATATTTTTTCCATATCCAAATCAGGTCTAAGGATAGGATAGGATACAGTCCTAGGAAGGATATTTAAATCCCTAATTTCATATCAGATGGCTTGCATGTTTTTGTTTTCGTAGCCATGGAAACTGGCAAAAACAGCTTCCACTAAAAACAAGAGGGACATAATCATCATGTAAATTAAACACAACCTGCTCTGCTATTTAGGTAAAAAGTTATTGCAGTAACAATTACTTTTATATCTGCATACAAAATAACCGACAGGATGTAATCTGCAGTGTACAAGTTTTTATAATATTGTATATATTTTAATAAGTAAAATTAAGAAAACCTGGGAATTTGTGAAGCCTAACTGAGTCGGTTAACAATGGGAAGGACTTTCGTACATGTCATAGAGTCTTTGATTAAGACACTGCACACCAACTAACAAAAGTGTGGTCTCTGACTGTCCTCACCTCCATCAGGAGTCTTCTCTCTGGCGACAACCACCAATCACAGAGAGCCAGAAGCTCCAACCTGTCGACACTGCCCAATAGGATCATAGAATCTGGAAGCAGAAGGAAAAAGTGTTATACTAAAAATAATAAAAAATACTTGAACAACCACAGACTGGGCTGCCATGCTCTTTCACACTGACTTCATTGATACTTTGACAAAAATATTCCTTAACAACATTAAGTAGGTTAAGATTTGGGTCTATGTAGCTTAGTGATTAAATTCATAATTAATGATTTTACCTTTTGAGTCGACTAGTGGGATTGATTTGAGTGAGGAGGAGTCCAGCAGGAGTTTGACTTCTCTGTATGTGGACTGAGAGGATATAAACTTCACCTTTGTGACCATGATGTCTTCTACAAAGATGTTGTACTGGCTGTAGGAGAGACACACAGATGCAGAGGTGAGCTGAAACAACATGTATGGTGCATTTATCTAGGACATCAGACTGAGGTTGTGAAGAACAAAACAATTCTAGAAAGAACCAATCAGCGTTGACCATTTGGCAGCTCTACAGCAGAAGAGGACCTCTTTATTCCCTTACATGGAGACATCTGCCGTGAGAAAATCAGCACAAACCTCATGTGTCCGAAGCCGAGCTCTGGCAGGTACGGCAGCTTCTTGACCTGTATGATGGAGTCGTACAGGGAGGGCTGCAGGCCTTGGGCCACCATGTTGGCCAGGATAACTGCCACCATCATGGGGAGGATGTGGGAGATCTGGCCTGTCAGCTCAAAGCAGATAACCGCTGTGGATACAGTGTGAGTCACAGCCCCGGTCAAAGCTGCCGCTCCTGTCAGAGACATGGGATGGGATGATGAGGGGAAGGAAGGAGGGAGGGAGGTGGGGGTAAATGATGGATAAAGAAAGAGAGAGGGTTGGAGTAACAGGGTGGAAGGATGGGTGTTAAAGAAGAAAGAGGATGACAAAAAACTAAAAATAAACGGTCAGTTTCGAAAAAGGAGTTGAGAGGCAGGATAGAGGGAATAAACGAAATGTTAACGTACAATAGATGGCACAAAGGAGAGAAAGAGGGATAGAAACATTTTAGGCAGGAAGAAAACAAAGGATGGATAGAAGAAAAAGGAGAAAAAGGGAAAATATCATGGGATAGTGTGCAGGTGAAATGAGGGAGGTAGAATCACAAAAGACTGCTAAGGCAGAGCAAACAAAAGGGTCCAGAAACAAAAATAGATTAATAAGAAGGTATGAGAGTGGCGACAGGAAGCAAACAAAGGTAAAAAAATATTGGAGAGAGAAGGATAAAACGGATGACACAAAGGACAGAGGTAGGAAGGAAAGGAGGAAGTAAGGAGGGATCAAAGGAGAAAGGGAGGGATGGGCTTTGTAGGGCAACAGGAGTAGGATTGAAGGACGGCCGCGTTTCTGGGTCAGTGGCTGAGGTGAGGACAGCAGAGGGAGCCCACAGTGACATTTAACTGTCAGAGCAAAGTGGCCACATGCTCTGATGGAAAGGAGGAAGAGGAGGAGGGGGGAGGAAGACAACGAAGGGAAGGAGATGAGGAAGATTGGGTGGGGAGGACAATTTGACAACAAGTGACAACTTGAGGGCCAGAGAGGTTGACAGGAGAGGAGGAGGAGAAGTTGGAGGAGGAAGAAAATGAGAAAAGTGACAGGAGAAAAGGAAGAGGACTTCTTGACCACTGCTGAGAAGGAGGTAGACAGTTAAGGAGGAGAAAGAGGAGCACAGGGAGGAGGCAGAAGGGAGGTGGACAGCTTGACAGTAAGGCTTTGTTGATATGGGTTTTAAAATAGGCAGTGCTGATTGATGATTATTTGTACTTGAGAGGATGTGCCTGGATTACATGATATACTGTTAGGTCGATGGTAACCAGGATGGTATGCTGGTTCTCAAACTTTGCCCCTGCGTGTTACTCTTGCTATGTCAACAACTAGTCATAATTGGAGGCTGAAGGAAGGTGAACAAAAGTTGCAGTTGACAAAATGTGATAAAACTAAAGGAAGAAAGGGAGGAAAGGGAGACTAACCAATGACTGCGTACCCTCCAGGGATGATGCGGTAAAGGATGCCATCAAACACAATCCCATGCGGAAACAAGGTGGCCATGATCTCTCCTACCAGCCTGCCGAATGCAGCTCCTGCAAGAAGAAAGTTACCTTTCAAAGTGCTAAAAAATAAAAGCTGTGAAAACAAGATAGCAGCCTCTGTGTTGTATGAGGTATGTAAGTATGAGGGGAACTTAAAACCAAAATTCAAATTGTTCACACGTACTTGGCCAACAAAGCTCATTCTGATATACCTCGAAAGATTTACGTGAGCAGCCTTTTACTATAATAAAATAAATATCACATTAATTCTGAGACATCTGTATGATTAATGTAGACAAACAAAAATATCACTATTGGTCTGTAAACTGCATTTTTCAGTGTTTATCAGCAGAGCACACAGAACTCATCAGTGTTTCTAGTGACAGCAGATGGTGGAAAGGCTGATGAAAGAAATCACTTCCAACAGGATTATGTCCAAAAACTTCGGGCCAGAGAGGAACGCCTGTAAGAGCAACAATCCTGCTTTTCTTTTTTGATGAAGCTCCTGTAATGATCTAATTTAAAAAGTCTGTAAAATGTTGATGCTTTGTGCCTCTGCTCTGCGTGAAAGGCCAAAACCATAGAGGATCACACACACATATGCATACCCACACGCATACAACATGACACACCGTATCTAGAACTGAGTTTATTCATCTGAAGTTGTTTACGGCTGGTAATGATGAATATTTTAAAGTGAAATACTGGTAAAGGTCACACTCCGAAGTCTTTCACACTACAAAAACAACAGATGAACTGCAAACTACTGCAAATAAACACTGATTCCTTAAATGTTTATCTGAATAATAAGAACCTGATATCTAATGTGAAAGTTAATGGAACAGGAACTTTCAGATACAACGATTGAACAAGGGAAAACAAGATTTCAGTTGCAAATCATAGAACTTTAGTATAATCACAATGACTAAAAATATTCTAAACAATACTCAAATGGGCAAAAATTGGCAAATAAATGTTTTTTCTTACATAAAAAATACATTCATAACACTAATCACATGCTCTCCACTCAAAAAAACGTATTTTAGCCATCCTAATGCAACTGTAACTATAGTATATAAAGGCTACAAGTGTTTTTGCTCACCCAGTATGAAGACAGGCATAAAGGCCCCAGAGGGAATGGGCATGGTGGTGGCCACTGCAGACATCCAGAACTGCAAGACAAGAAACATGCCACACTATTCAGACAGAGGAACTGTGGATGGCTTGACGGACGTGTACAGACCCTCAATCTATCAATATAGAAACCACTTGTGGACACCATCAAAGGGCCAGCAAACTGTGTGTGTGTGGTGGGAGGGGATCCAATCACCCTTGGTTGTCCTTGAGCAAGGCACTTAATCAACAGCTGCTCCAGTGAAGCTGCAGAGTGCGGTAGTAGTTTCTGGGCATTCAGATGGCCGTGTGTCTGTGCAGGACTGAGTGGGTGAAAAAATCAAATGTGCATAACTCCTCTGCAGAGAAAATTAACGCTAAACTCCCCCTTCAAATGTCACTTACACTGTTTGTCTCCAAACAATTTCTGTATTCATCAGAATGTAACTTCAAAATAGCTCGCCTAATAACACACTTTGTTCTTGGCTGCAGAGAGCTCATCAGAGATAATGATTACCTTTAAACAAGCTGTGTGTGCTGTGTTCTCTGTGTGTAGTTTGTGTGCGTGTGTGTGTTGTGTGTGTGTGTGTGCTGTGTCAGTGTGGTGTGTGCTGCTGTGGTGTGTGTGTGTGGCATGTGGCCACAGAGAAAGAGAGTTTCACCAGCATCCCTTCACGGGCACCACACGCTGGGCTTTCTCTTTTTGATTTGAAGGGAATGGTGAAAAACACTACATTACCACTTTAACAGTCCAGATTACTATTCTACACATCATTTGTCATCATCGTTTGAGAACTTAATTACTGTGTTACAAGATAAAAGCTCATTAGCACGTCTCTCACAGGGTGGCTGCTATCCTGATGACAGAGAGGACTGCACTCGCTGACTTCTTCTCTTTTAATCCTGACAGCCCAACACAATCATGCAGAAACACACAACACACTAAAACGGGCAAACACAGGCATTCAGCACACTCTTTTATCAGTGTCACAAATCCTGAGATAGATGAGAGCAGAAACACTGAGTCACGGAGTTAGCTACACTGATATAAAACAATGTGGATATGGAGTAAAAATAAGCAGAAGAAATATGGGTTCCCGTTCATGTGTGATAAAGAGAGACAGAGATGGAAATAAAAACAGGTGAATTATAGCAGAAAAATGTCGGCTGGAGGTTCCTGGTTCTGACTCATCTTTCCTGCCAAAACTATCCAATAAATACACAAGCAGCATGTTGGCTTTTTTGCTAGCACTTAATTTGACATTTTGTTTTTCAGGTGGATAGACAAAGAGAGAACATCTAATCATGTGTAGGACAAAGGGAGATAGGGAAACAGAGGCAGATAGAAGCATGTGGGAGAGAAGAAGATCAAGAGTGTGTGTTTGAGTATGTACTAGAGAAAGGCTAGCAGCAGTGTGTGTTGTGAGAGGAGTTCTACCAGCCAGCTGCTCTCCGTTTTGGTTGAATTAGGTTTTCACTACAGGGAGCCACTCTGCATTTGACTTTAAACTACAGAAAAAAACAGACAGAGGTTAAGTCTGAAAACACAAATAGATTTTGAGTAGTCAAAAGAGGAAAATGATATATGACAAACTATGGAGGACAATTTTAATGATCTTAGACATCTGCATTGTAAAACCATTCATATGGTCAAAATTAGAGTTGACTGACAGCGGTTTTTGGTGCTGGGAAGATGTAAGCTAACAGTTCAATCCTGACCTCTTAAACGGTTAGGTGGAAAGAAACTCACAGCGTCACAACGCTGGCCAATACAACATGGCTGTTGGTCAGATATAAATACTGGTATGAACAGAACTTTGTGTCATGTGACTTCCATATAGACTGAAAAGTTTGGTTTTGTAGTCACTGAGGAAGTAATCTGCTTTTCAGTTTCTCTCTGTTCTCCGGCAGAGCTCTTGAGAAGCCGCAGATCTTCACCAAACAGAAGGCAGCAACAGCTTGGTCCTGTTTTCTGCAACAGCCAACAGACTGTAGGCGGGTCGGGACTCAGAGTATTTAGAGACCAGACTTTGTCTGTCTGTGTTTTTCATACATGAAACACTTGAACTCAGAAGCTAGTCTGGTCACACCATTTATAAATGAAGAAAAATACTGGGGGTGGACAGATTGATAGAAATGCAAAAAAAAAAAGGAAAAAGATATGAATATAATGAGGTTAAAGATGAGGAGGGCTGCCCTTTGACTTCAAAACATGATTTTTGGAAACATGTTTGTGTCTTGGTTACAATTCAAGTTAAACTGAGGGCTTTAGTTTGGTGGTTACACCGTTATTCCCAAGTGGGTCAGTATTATACAAACTAGAACAACCTACAGTACAGTACCCAGTACAACTTAAATATGTATAGAATAAGGACTGGGATTACCCATTGGTTTTGGAACAACCACAGTCTTCGTTATATACTGCATAGTAAACTGCTGCATGGTCTGCTCCATTGACCTTCAGTAGTATGTTTTATAAAGTTGCCCAAACTCCCATTTTGGATTTTTTACCCACGATTCTGTTTTCACATCAAACCACAGAGGCTGGATCAAAACCAATGTGGTACTCAATGACACTGGCACCATAAAGCAACAGTGAACATACTGTGTGTATCTCTCTAGCTGTCATTACCAACAGACAATCATTTGCCCCACAAATAACAGTAATTCATCTAATACCTTGATCTTGCAGAAATTGTGTGAATGTGTATTTCTGTCATTGCCTCCACACACAAGTGCCTGTGCTTGGTACATGTGCTTCAAAGCCGTTGCTGATAAAAGGCACTATAGTTTTGGTTTAAAAAAAAAATGTATCACATTTATTTTTGACTTGCCTGATCAAACAACTGCATGAAGCATTCCACTTGCCAGAACACAGAGCTTAGTTGCCCCGGGCAAGCAGGCAAGCATTAATGTCGAGTCCTGTCGTAAGTCATAACTACCCCAGGAGAAAAAAAAATTTTTAAGCAGGTGAAGACCAGGATAAATTATATTTATTGCTGCTTATTTTTGCTACTCATTAACTGATGGTGAATCATGCTGCTGCCAGTGTTGGTACTCTCTCTATCTGATAGATAGATAAATACTTTATTTATCCCGAGGGAA
>NW_023340268.1:2074386-2074918 GCF_004916995.1 Morone saxatilis
CAGTAAACAGTGCAAAACAGTAAGGGTCTGATCAGGTTTTGGATCGGCTGTAATTATTCTCAACTCTATTCCGATCCCGTCATCCTGTCATCAAGTTTCTTTCGGATGAAGTCCTCTACTCTGACATTGTCTGGATGTTAATGAAACCACTCATTAATTTGTATGGGCGGGAGCAGTTACTGCACTTCGGAGAGGCCTTAAAAATAGCCTTGGACATCACATGACCATGCAATGCCTGCATAAGACCTGCATAACTCCCACTAGAAAGATTTCTGTGCACAAACCCACCAGGCAGGTTATGCATCTTTATATTATCTGTAAACCAGTTAATTTGCAGTGATTAGTTGACTTTGGAGGAGCTGATTCTACAAGCACCATCGCGCTGCTTGGTCTCTTTGAATCTCTGGTAGTTGCCTGATGCTGCTTTGATGATTCACATTTACACCTAAGACAAAACATACTGATTATTAACAATCATAAAGGTCTGTGTAGCTGCCTTGTTATTGTGATCCAGCCATCCATCCATCCATCC
>NW_023340268.1:2075008-2075244 GCF_004916995.1 Morone saxatilis
CACCATTTTCTGTTTTTGTTATTGTAATTTAGTTATCAAAATTTATTTGGGTTGTTCATGTGTTAGTGATCATTTCTCTACTTGCGTGCACTGTGGGATGCTTGACAGACAGTTTCATCAACGTTCTGCTGATTCACAGTCAACCCAGCACTGAGACCACATTTGGGTGCATGTTGATGCAAATAACAACTGACAAAGCAAAAATTGTAACTCTCAGTGGTGTGTGTGTGTGTGTG
>NW_023340268.1:2075355-2075574 GCF_004916995.1 Morone saxatilis
AAAGACAAAGACACAGACACACACCAACAGATGTCCCTGTCACTAACACACAACATGAGTGACCTGCAACCGTAATTAAAAGAGGAAGGTGATGACGAAAATGCTGACGTCAGGTGGAGCCACACACACACACAAACGTGCACCCAACTTGTACACTCACACAAATATAGACATATACATTTGTGCATAATCTAAGCACATTTGTACACATACACACAC
>NW_023340268.1:2075674-2091251 GCF_004916995.1 Morone saxatilis
GCACATTTGTACACATACACACACACACAAATTTCCCAGCAGCCACAGACCTTCATGAGGAAGAAGAGCAGCAGGATGAGGAAGACACTGACATCAGGGTGCAGCCAGGCGGCAGAGCGGCCCAGACCGACTGGAAAAGGAGATCCCGAAATCTTTGTCCACGTAAAGTTGTCAAACAGAGAGTTGATGCACTCCCTGGGCATCAGCTGGAGGAGGAGGGAGGAGAGGGGTGGAAAGGAAGGAAAAGCAGAGGGAAGGAGGGATGAGGGCAGGTAGTATGCAGTAGGTAGTATGGAGGGAGGGTTAGGGTGTGAGTTGGGAGGAAGGTGAAGGAAAGAGTGGAAGAGATTGAAGAGGGATGGACAGAGAAGACACAAGGAAGGGGGAAGAGAAAAAAATTATGGTGAGAGTTTAGAAGAGAAATAAAGAGGGAAGAAGTAAAGAGGAGAAAGATGAGGATGTGTAAAGGAAACTGGAGACAAAAAAGGGGGAGAAGGGAAGGAGAAAGACGGATGGGGAGAGAAAGTTTAAGGGTTAAAGAAGGTGAAAAAGGAGTGAGTGGGTAAGAGAGAGATCGAGTGGAAGGAAGACAAGAAGGGTGAAAGTGAGGGATGTGAGAGGAAGTGTAGGGTAATAAAGAGTGGGGAGAAGAAGCCAAACAGAGGAGGATATAAAGAAAGAGGGAAGGAGAACAAGACAGTTAGGTAATAGGAAATAGAAAATATGATAGGAAGAAAAGAGACAAGGAGGAAAAGAAAAAGGAAAGAAAAGGAGAGAGAGTAAAGACATTAAAAGAACAGGGAAATAAAAGGGTGGAAGAAAGTCAAGTGGGATAAACAGGCAGGAAGTCATCCAGAAAGCTGGAAGCAGACGGGTACGGGTGGCCGTGTCCAATGACTCATTCTCTTTAGATGACTCATGAATGACTAATTCACTTCAACCATTTTGCTCCACATTTGCATAGATGCCTCTGAATTTGCTCACAGGCACAAAACGCAGCGCCTGCTGCATCTGCATAACGCCGCTACGGGAGAAAAGCAACACCAACGTCATTTCGAATTTTCTACTTTTTTACTCGGGTAAAGCTCGGGTTGAATCGAGGCCCTGAAATTCATCGCTCAGTGTGAGAGTGGAAACGTTGAGAATCCGCTCCGTTAAAAGCTGCTGTTGGCCTCGACAGGGCTGGATGTAATAAAAGGCTTTCCTGTGCCTGCTTGAAGTTGTGGGTTCACGTCTGGTTCACAACCCATGTAGAATTTAATCTCCTCTCGCTGTGCTGCTTCTTCTGTCACTCAGCACTGTGCTATCAACTTGGACTTGAAGGATTCTATTCCCCAAAAGCTATATGAACACTTTTTAGGGAGGAAAAGTATCCGTCAAATACAGATTTATTTTCTAAAGTAAAATGATTTAAATTTAGATATCACTTTACCCCCCCTGTTGTGGTAGAACGATACTGTGAGTTTGTTATAAAGGTGTGAGACA
Organism: Morone saxatilis; assembly: GCF_004916995.1. NCBI lineage: Eukaryota > Metazoa > Chordata > Actinopteri > Moronidae > Morone > Morone saxatilis. Next base: position 2,077,160 of record NW_023340268.1, read on the forward strand.
TTTCTGCAATTAGGGTGTGAAAGACATGCACGTAGGGCATAAAAGAAAAAAACAACAACAAAAAAAAAGACATGTTAAGGTGTTGCTGACTGACATATGCACACAGATTCACAGCATTCACTTACAATAACATATAACACACGCCTGGTTCACAATACGCGGTCTATTCTGAGCATCAGTGAGACACATGATTAGCACCGGGTTCTGGGTGGGGGAGCTGTCACCTTAAAACTCCTTTTGTACATGTGTTCTGCTATAAGGCGTGTTGCTTCCATTCATGTAGAAACATGGGCACTGACATCACAGTGAGGCCACAGATGCACATTAATAGTACACTGAAGGTTTTTCAGAATATTCAAGTATAGATTTTTGTTTGGTTCATGCGTATGCAGCTCATATCCTAGAATCCCAATTATTGAAAACATGACTGTCCCACTTTATCTAACCTGCTGCCCCACAAACATACAAGATAATGTAGCTTTGGGATCTGTACATGTGAACAACATAAATTCCTTTTATACTTCTTACACATTTAAGTGAATTTATTCAGAATACCACTGCATTCATCAAAGTTTGTTGCTGTTTGTCCCTCAAAGGCGCATGAGGCAAATGTTTACGTTGGTGGCTCCCTGTGGCATCGAGAGGTCACAGTTTGAAAAATTCTGGACTTCAATACCCCAAAATCCTGTGATGTAGTATCCGTAAAGGGAACACAGCGGGCTTATATTTATCAAGTCTGCTGGTCTATGATGATGCTTTATACCAAAGGAATCCAAAGGGACACGAGATCCAAGAGTTTGTTGGTTAGTGCTCAAACTCTGCTCTTTGGATTTGCTTTCTGGTTAGGACACATCATGGCCTGTAGATGGATATTAAACACCACAACTTTTTTCTCTGTTGTTTTGAAGCAGGTGTGCTTTTACATTAGTATCTGTGTGTAGTGATGTTTTAAAACATGTAAATTAGTCACCACTGTTTGCTTTTGTGGGGTGACATTTACTGCTGGTTTTTGATGATCAGCTCTCTGTAGCTGTCAGCATTGCATGCTGGTACAAACAGATTTACATGCCCTGTATTCTCCTTTGTTTACATAAGAGACAGGAAGATATGAACTCTGACCTCTCCTGCCATGAACTGTCCAAACCCGGGTGGGAAGGTCAAGGTGGCGATGACCAGTGTTACCACGGCAGGAAAGATCAGCCGGCTAGAAGGGAAAACAGAAACAAGTTTTATTAATGAAATAAACAGTAATTATTGCTAATCTAATCCAAATCCTTAACAAAACACAGAAAGCACAACAAACAAGGATAAAAACATAATAAATAGATATACAGATGCATACGTCCTACGCTGTATATGTAAATAAGCATTTAAGTGATGATAATGAATGAAGACAGCTGGAATCAGATCAGATATGAAGATGGACGACATGACAGTTCCCTGAAGGTGAAGCCAAAACATCTTTGCCGTATTGGTCATAAACCCCGCCCCCTACCTGTTAGCAGATTGGACATGGGCCAAACTAAAAAATCTAAGTACATGTCAATAATTTTTTCCAAAAGATAATTTGTGTCATTTTAGGTAGTTCTTATCACTGATGTATGTCCAAGGCTTACTTTTTTTAAATTCTGTTAAGTTTGGTTATAATTAGTTATTAAATGCTTTAAAAAGGGAGTTTCATGTCATGACCCCTGCCCATCTGAGCCCCGCCTGATCGCTACTGCGCAGACACTGGCTCCAAATGACATCACCAGCGCATGATGGCAGCAGTCATATACGGGATATTTTAGCTTCATTTTTGTACAGTAAGAGAAAATTGAGACATCTGAGCCGTCTTTATATACAGTCTATGATTCAAGCTAAATACTCAATTTTTATTTACCATAATTCTTATACTGTGTGTATATGCAATGAAAACTAACTGGTTATTTTGATTATTCAAGTATAAAGATTCTGTACCATCTCTAAGTTTTACAAATTGCAGCAAATATTAAAATATCAACAATAATGACACATAGAAACTCACTATTTGGTCAGAAAGCGGGTCATGGCGTTGGGTCGCCTCATAAACAGCACCACCTGTCTGTTGAGATAGACAAAGAATGCCCCCAGGAACCCACAGGAAATCCTGCACAAACAAACAAATGTCACAATCGTTTGTAACACCCTGTTAATCATAATGTGTTGACAAAATAAGGTTAGTACCACTAGAAACAACAAATATGAGAGAGAACTGGAAATATAATTTAATGTCATGTTTTATGTCTAGTAAAACTGCATCCTCTGAAAATAGATAAATCCTTGCATCATCTCATGAAGCTGGCCACCTGTGTTCTATGTCTCTCTTTCCTCCCCTGAGGTAAATGGTGAGCTAATAATTGGATTCTCCATGTTTCAAATGCTACATTTACATAAAATACGACTTATTAACGTGTTTCCATTTTATCCATTAGGAAGTTTGGAAACACACTGTGCACACACACAGAAATGCTTTCATATAAATCTTTTCAGTTTTCAAGTCGCTCACCCAATGATGGCAAATGCTGGCAGCTCCTGCAGGTCAAAAGGGAAATCCATGCGGAAGTTTGTCCTGAACAGAGCAGTGATGGTTACTAAAAGGTGAAGAAAAGGCACAGAGTGAGTTTTTAGTAATCTAAATACAGGATATGTACAGGTGATTCTTTTAGCATTTTAAAAATAGGATTTAGTCTTATAACAAACTTTACTTCACAGCAGCAGCTGTTTTTTGATAGGGCCAGTTAAAAAAGGCTAGGCTTGTCTAGAACTTAATTTAACATTTTTATTAAACACTCAGTAATCTGAGTCAGGCATTAAAATACCCTGCTGCTACATGGTGGCGGATGACACCCTCTAGTGGAAAATAATGCATGCTGTGCCTACATGATGCACCTCCAGAACATACATTAAAGTCAGTGTCACTAAAAAAACATATGACAGTTTGCCCAGAGATGGTTCCTGAAGTAAGGGCGCCCTCTAGTGCATCTTTGATAAAGAGAAAGTGATGAAATATTGTACAGTATCTCACACACAAATACAATATTTGTAATGATAAATAAAAGAAAAGACTTTTTCTTTAACCCACACCTGCGTCTTTGTTGAACACGGATAGCACTCTAAATATGAAGGCACTAAAAGTAGCAGCAAAGTATCCTCTCCAGTAGTTTCTCACAGCAAAGTATGTTGATGTTACCTCTATACTGAAGAGCACACCTGGTGGAGAAAGAAAAGAAAGTAATCAAGAGGCAGGAACTGAAAACAATGCACTAATCTACAGCTGAAGAAACGAACATGCAAACAACCCTACTATTTCCTGTGAAATAACATTTTTTTTATCAAAGATCTTGAACAGAGCTCAGAGTTTGACTGGTGAAATATACAAATATGTAATGCAGAGACATGGCTATCTTAAATGCATTCTGGGGGGACAGGAGTGAAAAAAAGAGCAGAACAGGAAGGGAAAAATGCTGTGTACCTCCAAGTGGGGTACCAAAGCAGCACCCCACTCCAACCGCACAGCCCACTGTCAGGATGTCTGTATAACAGTATGGATTCTACTGATCCAGAGAGGAGGAAGAGACAGGATTGACACAATAGAAAAACAACATATAGATAAGGAATATCTTACGCAGTACATCTTAACCATTCGTAAAAGTTGAATGTAAAGGAAAATGTTTCCTGACATCAGCTTACCTGATAAACTCCTGAAAAGAAGGACATGAACCTGCTGAGAACTGCAGCACAGATACTGGCAATGTGGACAAACGGGCCCTGAGTGGAGGAAGAAAGCAGGAATATTAAATTATGTTGTAATGCAGTACAGTACAACATCAACAGATACAACAGAACATTTCACTTCCTCTTTCAATGGGCAGACTAAATGAAAAAAAAGGGGTGTTGGTTAATTAATCTGTGTAAAATATGTATGGACCAGTTTTATCTGAGTTCACCCACCTCTTTGCCTACAGGCATCCCACTGCCCAGTGCAGCAGTCAGGCCAATGACTTTAGCAACAAAGGCCCTGAGAGTTAAGTATTCTTTTAGCACCACACCTCTCAGGATGGTCTTTAACTCTGGGATGCCAGAACCTGACATAGAAGGTAAAACAGAGGGTATTTAGGAAGGAAAATGGGACAAAGAGGTTCAAATTATAGAAAAATTAAAACATGTCTCATGTCCCACAGTAGTACAGCATGATTTAAGCATGATCAAAAAAAAATTGCTTACAGTATAAGTAATCACTTGATGTGATGTGAGATAACGGGAAAAACATTCTTTTGTATTCTTGTGAAGCTGCGATAGGTAATCATGCACCCTGATCAGCTGAGATCAATAAATGATTGTGTTAATTGGTTGGTTTATGGTTGGAGTGAAAACCTGCAGACTCTCAGCCCCCCTGTGACACAGGGATGCCAAACCAATTTGTAGAATTCAGAAGTAATCCCCTGACTTCCTGAGAGAGTTACCAAAGTCTTTGGTCTTCAAGTCTTTAATATCCCTCTTTAAGTTCCCCAGTCTTGCAAAAAATCCATGACAGGAATCCAAATATTTGGACTTTGGACTATCCCAAAGTCCCCAGACCAAATTTGAAATGTAAATTGCCTAATATGCAGTCGATAGTAGGGCTATGCTAAATAAAAATATATATCGTGTGACAATAGAAAACGTCTGTAGTTTCATATTATTCTCTATTGTTGATTTTGTTGTGTCACAAATCAAACTCTTTACGGCAATATTTTTTGTCATTTGGACGGCGCTTTGCATTCTTCTGCACAGCGTAAAGGCAGCACAAACAAACGTGGAGGAGAGTGAACGACGTGACACAGAACGGGCTAATTCTGAACAGGAGAAGGACTAGGCTAAGACAAAAATAGGAGCTCGTACCTAAAACAGGAGCTATGTCTATCGCATGGACGTGTTTTGGGTATAAATAGACCAGAAAACACCCCTAAACTTTACCTTTCACCACCTTCTCAAGAATAACGTCAGTACGTAAAAGTCTACAGATGACAGTCACAAAAGTAAATCACTCTTATACATCAATATTTTGTTACATGCTTAATTGAAAATTTGCTAATGGTTCAAAATAAAAGTAGAAAAAATAATTCTATATGTCAGTACCTTTTATTTGTCGAGTACATAATTCAAAATAAGAAATAAGCCTTTCCATGTGGTCGTGTACTATAAACTAGTCACTGAATCTACAGAACATAGAAATAGGAGATTGTTGCACATCACACAGCCTTAGTCGATAACTTAATTTACTTAAAGTAATACCTCTGAGACGATCTAACAGACACTAAAGGCAGATGAGCCCTGAGCAGCATGAGGACATAGGCATGAGGGGGAAAGGGGGTACAGACCGATAGCTTGTGGAGCGACCAGGTGACAGAAGAGGGAGGAGAAGAGGATGAAGATCAGGGGATATGAAACCCAGGCCAGGTACTGCAGGGGGATATTCCCCTTCAGCTCCCCATGAATCCATTTATAGGCTGAAGGAGCGAGGGAGGGAAGGGGAAAGAAAAAGACACAAGGTAGAAGAAACAAGGGAAACGGTAAAGCAAAAGAAGGAAGAAAACGAAGAAATGACTAGCAGGAAGTTCAGGAGAAAATAAGAAAAAGAAAAGTGTCAATAGACAAAAAAGGAGAAAGGAAGATAGAAGCATGAGACGGAGGGTAAAGGCTTCTGCAATGCACTGGGTTCTGTAGTCCTACCTTGCAGGCTCTTTGCGCTGGCATAGTCCATTGTCCAGCTGACCAGTGCCATTGTGATGCCCAGCAGAACAAGAAAGATCCAGTCTTCTCCCAGCCTAGTTACAAGGAATCGCTGGACCCGTGCTATACAGTCTGACAAAACCAAACACCACAAAAGCGCTTAAAAAAAATGTAAAAAAAGCATCTATTTACCTAATTTTTCATCTTTCCTCAGGATTACTAACCTCTACACTTGGAAAAGGAGCGTCTCTTGTTTGTAGAGGTAAGGTTGGGTTCATCCATTTGCTCATCAGCGGCCTCTGTCTCCATGTTGAACTGACGCCTGTTCCTTTGTCTGCTGTGATAGCCGTGCTGATGTCCGTGTCGACTGTGGAATCCGTTTTGACCATGGCCACGGCGGCCATGTCGAGGCCTCCCATGGCTGCGAGGATGGTTGCCATGTTTCTTGATCTGTCTCTCTGTCAGCAGGCGTGTGGCCTCCCGTCTGCCAGAGCCTCCCTGATGCTCTTGGTACTCCCCATAGAGCTGTCAGTCAATCAGTAAACCAATCCATTAACCAATTGGCACAGAAACCGAGAATGAATCATGTGAATGCATTCATTCATTTAGACATAAACATGTACAGGTAGTTCCTGAGTAAGTGAGAATGTGGAGTGTGATAGTACTCTTCTTTTGGCATCCTGGCAGAGTCCATTTTAAAAATAGACAGGACCACGTGTTGACCCAAACAGCTCTAATGGAAGCGGAAACATGGGCTCTGCCTCTAGATTTATCACCTCTGGACAGACTCCACGAAAAACTGCCTGGGACATCTGGGGAAGATATTAATTCACATCTCTCTCTCTCTCTCTCTCTCTCTCTCTCTCTTTCCCTTACTAGCACAAATATCTCTTTTAGTAGGACATGTGGAGAAGACCTCTTGCATTTGTTTCATCAAACACAAGATATCTTACACACTTCCAACAAAAGCCTCACAACATGTCACGTTTTCTTATAATAAAAGCATAGCATACAACCCCTTACATATTACAGTGTGCAGGTATGAAACTATGAGTATGAGTCAGGTGGATGAGTGTGGGAGAGATATTATACAGTCACTCTTACAACTGGTAACTGCTGTGCACGATTTGTTGGTGTAGTTTGGAAACACAAGGAATGAAACTAACATGTTTAATGTTGGGGGTGCCATTTTCTGCCCGTATTTATTGTATATATACATATACATACATATACATACACACACACACACACACACTAGCGAAAGTTGCTATTTGTTTTGTATTGTATTTATTAAATTAAATAATTTATAAAATAACACGGGATAGAGGTTATAACTGTTAAAAATGGATGGAATGTATTTATGGCAAAATGTTATGCAAATGATATTAAGTGCAAAGTCCTCTTGCCAACTACAGTAAAATGACTCTACTTTGTAGGGACACCAGAGGTCACCAAAGTCATAAAGGTTAAAATCTGACATTAAAAGGTGATACGTAAACTTCAAATTTCATGTTAATTAATTTTATTACCAGCATGAAATCACTACTTAGAATTCCACTACTCAGAATCACAATTAATCATAAAGCATTTATTGATCCACACTGCTGAAGCCACAAACATTCAATCAGGGCTCATATATATTCTTGGTACATCAACAAGCAGACAATAGAACTCCAGTAACACAACTGGCAAGCTGGTAAGTTGTGTCCGGTGCTGACACTTTGGATGTCCGAGCAGTAACCTTTCAACAGCTTCTAATTTAGCAGGTTCATGGAATGACAGATTGATGGATGGATGTATGGATTTAGAACACACACACATTATGTACACAAGGTGCTGGTGTGTGAGCAGAGATGCCATTCAATGAACAGTGAAACTTGAGCAGCATAATACACAATGTGCTGTAACTGAATGCCAACACACAACACAGACTCAAACAATAGAAGCCACAGATGTCTTGATTTAGAAGGCAATGCTCAAGTGTTTCATGTTGAATGTAACATACAGCATACACTGGCTGATCTAAGCAACAGTATACTTAGGTAAGGTTTTTTTTTAATAAATTGAGATTAGACCCTTCAAAAAAAGACCCTCCATGAATCATAGATATCCTGAAAGCTTGTGTCCCACAGAGAGCACACGCAAACACACTGGAAGGGGACAACTATCACCTTACAATACATAATACCAGACAGATACGTGATACACTGTCAACATCACACCTTGAGTAACCACACTGCAGTTCTTCTTTAGACTCAAGAAAATGTTTCATTCACAGAAAAATTACTTTCTTGGCAACCGTATAACAAACATACAGACAAGAAAGTATACATCATGCTGATACACAATTGTTTTTTATTGGAAGTTGAACTCTAGTTCAAACATGAGAACAAATCTATTTATCATAACTGACCTGTAATGATATGATCTTAAAGTCTGTGTGTGACAAAGTAATCTCAATTCAAAGATCCATTTACAAGCCAATCGCAACTTTACTGCAATTCATGGTCAAGAATGAACTTCCATGCTCACAATTCTTTGTGTGTAATTGCAATAGGCTATGCCTGTCACACATATACACCGATCAGCCATAACATTATGACATTATGACATTATTATGGGCGCCCTGGTGGTCATAATGTTATGCAGCCCCATATGCATCAAACTGTGATGCACTGTGATGCACTGACCCCTTTCTATCAGAACCAGCATTAACTGTTTATGCAGTTTGAGCTACAGTAGCTTGTCTGTTGGATCGAACCACACGGGCCAGCCTTTGCTCCCAACCTGCATTAATGAGCCTTGGCCGCCCATGACCCTGTCTCTGGTTCACAACTTTTCCTTCCTTGGAGCACTTTTGATAGTACTGACCCACTGCAAGACGCGGGAACACCCGACAAGAGCTGCAGGTTTGGAGATGCTCTGACCGTCTAGCCAACACAATGTGGCTCTTGTCAGAGTCACTGAAATCCTGATAAATCCACGCTGCCCATTTTTCCTGCTTCTAACACATCAACTTTGAGGACAAATTGTTCACTTGCTGCCTAATATATCCCCCCACTGACAGGGGCCATGATAACCAGATAGACAGTGTAATTCACTCCACCTGTCAGTGCTCATAATGTTATGGCTTACTTCAATGAAAACAACACCTGAACTGTTTGCTAAATTTGTTTCCACAAACCAAATAATAACTGTAGGAGTTAACTATCTAACTAGGCAACAGACTACATTAGCAAAGCAACATAAGACCAGGAGCAGTAGTACAAATGCTATCTACAGAAATACTAGCTAGTTGGAATCAGATATGTTTATAACAACAAAGATATTATTGTTAACTAGCCACTGTAATGGAAGTGGCGACATAATAACTTCTCCAAAAGCACATTAACTGAACATCTCTATCTGATTTGGTTGAGACACCCAGGTTGTATGTTTGGAAATACAATCAGCTGTCCACTACTGTGCAACCCAGGACAGGAGGGCCCCCAACATGGCCACCACAGAGCATGTTATGTTGTTAGAAATCCATCCTTCCCACACTGTCCCTCCATTACCTCTTTCCACCTCTCCTTCCTGTTTTTCCTCTTGACCAGTGAAACTCTACTCTGCACTAATCACTTGTACTCGTTTACCTCCTTCCTTTCGTTGCCCCTCTACTCTCCTTCCTTTCTTTCCCCCCTTCTCTCTCTCCCTCTGCCGTTGAAACACTACTCTGGGCTAAATTTAGTACCGATGTGATCCAATATTCCTCATTACACTTCCCACACCTCTCTCCCTCTCTCTCACCATCAGTGTACCTTTCAATGCCTCATCATATTCCTCCGTTTCTATGTCTCTCTGTCCTTCCAGTTGTCTTTTAGTGCCTCAAGGACTCATGGAGAGGAAATATAAATGGATAAAACTACTCCCAACAGAGTTTCCCCAATAGTCCAGCTGACTGTACCTGCCAATTTACAGTTAAAGCTGCTGATTTACATATATTATACCTAGTGGAGGATCCAGTTCACTGCAGGAAAGGATTCAGTACCTCACTCATGTAGTCCTCTGCAGTCTTGATGTTTATCATTTGACATTTTAAATGCTTGTGCCAATACAAACAAGGTTATGAATTAACGTAGAAGCATTTTTCAATACGTTGAGAAATATAACCATTTTTTTCTACAAAAACTGAAGCCTATAGTATATGTTCTGGTCATCACCGTATGCAAGTTATTTAATTAACTCAGAAAGGCTCGGTTATTTAAATAAAAAATAAAACCTGGAATACATTTTTACAAAGAAAATACTGCTTTTATTGGATGCTAATTCAGCCTGCATCAAATGCACTCTATACAGGAAGAGACAAGATAAAATACAGACAAAAACATAACTGCATCAGTAAACACATATATAAATCAAAGTGTGGGCCCACTGTATAGCATGCATATTATTATTATAAGCACCAACGATCGCACACACACACGTACAGATACATAGAGACACAGACTGTGACACATATTAGGTACCCATAATAAGGTTAGATTTGACTGCCACTCTTTTAATCACGCCATCTTGCCCTCTTCTTCTAAGATGCTTTAATGGCACCCAACATGACAATCAGTGCCACTAGCTGTTTATCTTGATGAACTACCTCCTAATTTACATAACGGCAGTGGATGGAAACGCATATTCATTTGTATTTTCTTTTTTCGCTGACCTGGCTACTGTTGTGATATCATAATGACAAACTGTCACTCAACTGTCACTCTGGTACCAGCTGGATCCGCTCTGATTCGAGCGACAGTTAGCGATATTTATTGACGTTGTAGTGATGGTGACATGGTGATGATGCTTTTTCCAAACTAGATCATACCACATTGTGAGAATGAAATCCACTGAACGTCATTTGTCACTCTGATGTCCACATACCTACAGTACGTACAGAACTATGTGTGTACAGCTGAATGTGAGTGCATGCTGTTATAAGCTGTCATTTGAAGTCGAACCTAATGCATATGAAGGTCTTCTAAAATAGAGAAGGGTTTAACTCCATACATTCTCTACATGGCTGCCGGCGCTCTGGCAACGTGCCCTGTGTTTGTATCACTCCGCCTACTGCAATACAGTGGATGGGGGGGTGATATTATCATTATTACTAGTAGTAGTAGTAGTAGGTGTTTTTACTTATTTATTGTGTTTTTTTTATGTTAAAGGCAAACTATGCAGCATTTGTCGGTTGCTGTTACTAAAGCAGTGAAGCAGAGAAATAAAACATTATTTACTGATTGTTACAGCAGTTACCTTCTAAAGCACCTTCACATAACCCTGCAGAAAGTGCTCATTGTTGGATTTTGGGCCAAAGCTGCTGTGTACCTAAGCCCCACCCACAGACACACAGACCGCAGCTCTTTATACATTCACAGTCTCACATGCACCTATCTCCACACTTTGTTTTAGTGTGGCACCAGCGCTGGAGAACAGAGGGGAGAGACAGAGACAGCAATCTGCTCGCTACGTTTTTCCAACCTCAGACCTCACACAACGCCCAAAGATTGATGCCACAAATAATCATGAACAGTGGAAAAAAATTACTATTAAAAATTACTATTACTATTAATTATTAATTAAAAGAAAAGAAAACACAGGGAGAGGGCAAGGTCTCTGCAGATACAGACACCCACACTTCTAGTGGGTCACTCATTAGTGTTGATTGAGAGGGATTGTTTGTATGAGTCTAGCCTATATATTGTGGGTTTTTTTACCCAGTATGCCTTAAAGTTACAGTGTCAGATTAAACCACACACCAACACGCAAACAGACAAGTGCAGAGAGATGAGTCACTCAAAATGACATAAAAAAAAAATTAAACAAAGTGTCACATGACACCCAGTGTAAACATAAGGGTTACCACAGCGCACATAGCCTTCAACAGTGCACTCACACACATACACAGGTTAGATGACTTTGCACTTCCTGGACTACCCTTAGGCATAAGGTTTCAACAACCACTAAATTCTATAGGTCACCATGATCACCAGCACACACATACCAGAAAATCAACACCACAGAGGCTGTGCTGTATGGACTAGTCTTCAAGGATTAGTGGAATACAACTTTATTTTAGAATAGTTCACAATAAATTGAGTGTTTCGGGGTTTAAACATTGTTTCTGTATTTCTAAAATTATCTTTGCTACATTGTGAAATTCTGAACTTTTCTTGAAGCTTTAAATATTAAAAAGATTTTGGTGGGATGCAAAAAGAAACACATGGCTACAACATGAGGCTTTAAAGTATGGCATAGGACAATATGAAACTCTCATGTCGTAATTATATTGGCCAAAATAATCTCAATACACAATATTATAACGATAATCATGAAAAAATATATTTATATACAAAACATACTGGAGTCCAGTATGTTTTATATATACCTTACCAAACATTTAGTTAAGAAACACGTTTACTTGCCCTGTATCTCCCTGTTCTTTATTTTGGAATATATACTATTTCCACACATCCAGTTTAACAAGGCGAGCCTTCAGCCATGGTGACAGGCTTTGAATTTTGGAATGACTGGACAGAAGCTGGCTCCCCCTTGTCCCCGTGTTCAAAGTAAATCAGGAAATCAATAAAAGACTTTATGCTGGAAAGCTAGTTAGTTTTTTCAAGTCAAGCCATGTGAGGATATTCATAAATTATCCCCATTCATGCTTATCATGATAATACCATAAATCAGAGTTTATATGGCGACAATATCATTGTCCAATTCCTAGTGCAAAGTAATCTGTGATTCTGATGTTAATGATTTTCTTTTGCCCCTTGGCTTTCCTCCGCCTGCAGTGTTTAAAGGGGGGTGGCTTGGTCGGTAACACACAGATGCAGTTAGGCTGTGGCTATTACTGTCAGTGAAAACATTTATTTATATAATTATAATCCTCTCTGGACATTGCCCCCACAGCGAACCTCTCGTTCCAGAGGAAACAGAGAGACTGTCCCCTACACATATCAACTGAGCTCCATTATTGTACATCTGTCCATGATATTTTAATTGTGTGAACAAATAAAGACTAAAGTAAAATATCCGTGACCCAATGATTTAGACTAAGGACTAACAAGACATAAAGATCAAATTTGTATTTATCTTGGATCTTGGAAGTAAAACATTTAGTTTCTGGCTGATCTGCAGCACACTCCTGTTTTGCACTTTCACTTGTTCCCTTCAATTTCTGTTTGTGGAAGCATAATCTGCCTTTAGCACCAGAGGAACCCGTTTAATGTAAACTCTGTACTCACAACAAGGAATTATTTCAGGGGTATGGTATCACAAGTGTTTCTGTTTTTCAGAACATCCCAAAGCCATGATGAAAAAAATCCCCCAAACGTCCTGAGACACCATTCACACTGCTTTTTCCAATAACATACATGTTACTACATGACTGGTGAAGATTAGCACTACTGCAAGTGCATGTTAACACAAAAGCACATGTGTAGAAATATGAATGCACAAATTCTGTAGATGGACACGGGTCTATATGCAAGGACACACACTTTCAGACTTACACACAAACATGCAAACACACAGTGTTACACATATCACAAAAGTCCTTCCTACATGTGTTAAGACCAACCACGGCTTAAGAAACGAGGCGCAGAAAGGGTAGCAAACAGGTGGCCGCTAGGGAAAGAAGAAAAGACAAGCAAGACAGCAACAAAGTGTGTATGTGCGTGTGTATATGAGCATGCCAAGATCAGGGGTGAAGGAGGTGCACAGTGTCTAAGCACCTGTTGCATGACCATGTGCGTGACCCTGTTGTTATACATCAGCTAATTGGTCTTCACCATGTCTCACTCACACACACACACACACACACACACACACACACACACATAGAATACGTGGCTCATTCACAGACACAATAAGTTAGACGGGCTCCATCCATGCACATGTAGCCTGCACCACCAATACAGGTGCGTCATGCAAGAATGACATGAGTGAAATAAACTGCTGACACACAACTAAAATAAACACGACAGAGACAGGCTGACAGATACACAGATGGACACAGACAGACAGAAGGAGCAACAGAGACAGAAGGAATAAGAAGAACAAGCGAGGGACACTGACCAGGGTTTGCTTGTATCTCAGAGCCTTCCTTTCCGACGCATCTGCGGCCATTGACACACTGTCACTGACCCAAAAATAAACCCACCCGCTCACCGTCTGTCTCAGCATTACCAGGGCCACACTGGACGCCCAGCCAGGACGCTCACTCTCACTCACACACACACACGCTACATTGCCACACAAGGATAGACATACACATGCATGGATCCCCATACACACACATACACACACTCACTCTCTCTCACACATA
>NW_023340268.1:2091351-2092642 GCF_004916995.1 Morone saxatilis
GGCCCATTTGACATCTCCCTAGGCCGTATGTGGCCCACGATGCGAAATGAGTTTGACACCCCTGATTTATAGCATTCAAGTAAGACAAAAAAAAAAACAAAATACAAAATCATATCCAAACATTGTGCACAAAATCCAAGAATATAGGATTTATCACATATGTATCTCTGTTTTTCTGCGATAAATCCTATGGAGGCTTAAACCAAAAAAAGAAGAAGTTAACATAACAATACAGTGAGAGGATCAAAACAGATTTAGCTAATGTTTCAAACCACAGCCATCACCGAAGTTTCAGTGTTTTCCTAAAGGAAAACAGAACAGATAGCTAAAACACACTGGCTGCTGTGATCATGAAATCGGTAGCCTTTGTACGATGGATTATATTTTTAACCACTAGCTCACTACAATGACACAAAAGCTGCAATTATATGCACCAGTGAAGCTTTAAATACATTCCTTTGGTGAAAACATGTTAGATCTAGATGGATAAAGACAAATATGGTGGCTATGGTGAAACCTGAGCATAGTGCTCTAAGTGTCTGTGGGTGTGTTAACACACCAGCTTGACTTTTAAAAAGAAAGAGGGTGGAGCCAGCAGGTGAAAAGTCATGATTATTTAACACCAGTACTGTCTGTCCACACACACACCAGAGCCGGTGTCACACCTTTCAGCTCAAATCAAAGTGATAAGTACAGCCTGTTCCTTTAATATCTTCCCAGCAGGAACATGAAACATGGTAACATAACCACTGAACACTGTTGCAACTATAAGGTACTTATTTACTTTATACTTTTTATCTAGAAAATAACCAAAAAAATAAAATAAAATCTCTGAAGCAGGATATAATATTATTTCTCTGCGTTTTCAGTTTTTTTTTTTCAGTTTTCTTTACATTTTACCCTTTGTTACTTCAATTTCTCTTTCTAAGTTGACACAAGAAAACAACTGTTTTATTTCTATACTATAGATTAAAGTGCGTAAGTTGTTTGGATGGAGGTTCTTTGGTTTTGACATTGCACCTTGATCATCACAAGATACGATATAATATGCATCATGGGTGCAAGATGTTACCCCTCCACTTAGACTTAGTAAGTCTGTCAAGTGTACAGACACAGACAGCTGTCTGGAAACATGACACACACGCAAAGAAATGTGAACAGTGACACACAAATACATGCACGTAGCAAATACAATACTGACTGCAAGGTGTGTGCAGGTGATAAGGGTGACCAGGAAAAAGTGTTAGAGGGGTGGGTGTGGCCAACCTGAGAGAGAGTGAGAGAGAGAAAG
>NW_023340268.1:2092671-2108575 GCF_004916995.1 Morone saxatilis
GAGAGAGAGAGACAGGAGGAAAGACACGAGTGAGAAAACACACCGGGCTGGTGACAGCAAAACAGGAACAGAAATTCTAACATCATCATTATCTTCACTGGAGATGTGTCTGCCTGTGGACAGCACTATGTGTCGCAGACTGACTATGAAAACATGAAATCTGAGATAGTGGACTTGAGTTTGGCTTACAAGTGTACACTTATATGGCTGGCAGGGACAGCAAACTACATGTTTTGGATACGAGAAGCACACAGAGTTTGACACCTGAACAGTCCCAGAGAGTTGGCCAGGTAAGGTGAAAAAGAAAACTCTCCCTCATTTGTGATTGATAACATGTTCCTACTGAAATTTTATATGGCAACATGTGTTAGTAGTTGTCTGTGCACTGTCATGTTATTTTGTATGACTCCATGTGTATATGTAAGTGCTATATGTGTTCTAGTGCAGTATTTGTGTGTGCAATCTACTGCATGTGTGAGAATAACTTTAAAATATGTGGTATTATTGTATGTGATATCGGAATCCTGACACATTTAACTGCTGTGTGTTTTGATGCACAGTTTTGTTTGTGTGTGCGCATACTGTATGTCTGTGTGTCTTTAACAACATATTTTAGTTTCTGTGTTGTGAAATGGCCCAGTCTTTTGTTGTGCATGCAGATGTGTGTTGATACAGGAGAGTCATTGGTGCTTGTAAATGTGACTGACAACTATGCAGACAAACGGGTTCAGTGGCATTCATCCTTTATGCAGGATAAAGGAGAGTGTCAGTGTCTGTGTGTGTTTTGTAATAAAAATGCTTACTTCATACTAGCATGACCTCGTAAGGGTGTGTATGTGTGTGTGTGTGTGTGTGTATGTGTCACACAGAGAGTACACACTAATAAGATTTTTCCATGCTCTGTGAGGTGAGGATGACGCTGCATTATTAACACATAAAGTCACAAACACTTTGGTACCTGAACTGTACTGGAGTTGAGAATGAGTGTCTTCACTCTGATGCTAACACCATTACATCACCACAGCCCGTGGTGTATATTACATGAGTTGTTTGGATGACAGAAAAGGACAAGGTAGGCATGAGAACAAATCCTTTTAAGCATTATTAGACTGACAACATGTAAGCTGCTCATTGACAGAGAGGGAGTTTTCTAACTTCTTTTTACCACAAAGCAATTAGAAAAGTGAGGGACTAATGTGCATTAATGGCTATTTCACTGACACACAAACTAATTTAAAGTGATTTAGATAGATAGATATATATAACATAATTATATATTAATGTACTAAAGTACAAGTAAAACATAAAAACATTAACATGTCATTCTAACTGTGCAGTTATAAGTGTTATTCTGAAATAACAAGCTCAAAATTCAATATTAAAGAAAGCTGTGGAACTAGTTAGATTTTATAGAGTTTACAAATGGTCTAAAATTGCTATTACTCTCAAATGAAGTGAGCTAACTGATTTGAATGAGTAGGCGTCTTTGGTTGAACAATGTTTGTTTTATGACATAAGAGATGATGAACTGATAACATTTACACATTTAATACTGGTTCATTATCTGTTAGTGCAACCTCATTTCTCTTTCTTCATCAACTGTGTAAAAGGACTATCAGAGTACTTGGTGAGTGCTAGGATAATAGTGA
Source organism: Morone saxatilis (assembly GCF_004916995.1). Classification (NCBI taxonomy): domain Eukaryota; kingdom Metazoa; phylum Chordata; class Actinopteri; family Moronidae; genus Morone; species Morone saxatilis. Next base: position 2,094,321 of record NW_023340268.1, read on the forward strand.
CTGACAGTGGGAGGCTACCAGCAGCAAACAAACATGGTTGGCTCTTGGCTACATTTGTTAAAGAAATTAGATGGGTAGGAGGACAACAGTATACGTGTCTAGTGTAATCCCCAGTCCTAAATGGGTGTCCCTCTTTTTAACCACCTGATTTGAATGGGTGACTTCCATGTAAAATATGAGTGTTTGAAAAGAGGCCTGGGAAGTAAGTTCAAATATACATGATCAAATGTGATCAGAAGAAATTTGCGTACACTCTCACAGGTACAGAAACCCCCTATTCAGTACACTCTCACTTCCCTGCAACGTCAAGTTCTCCATCAGTTACGTTTATTTCACTTCCCTTAGTATCATTGTGTTCTGATTGGCAGTTACGGTCTTTCTTTTATAATGTCTTTTGTTGGTCAAGTTACAGTTTGAAAGCTGCTTATATAAGGATTAACACACATTGTCACAGTTTCAGGGGGTTTTCCTGCATAGAGAATTGTCTAAAACCTGACCATGTCAGCAACAACCCAAAATATTTCAAGAGCCTCTTAGTTACATACATAACTGCAAACTGTATGTAATAGCTAAATCTACATTCAAGGGCCAAATTACTCCATGGTGACACTACTTGAAAATGGAAGTTAGCAGGATGATTGGCTGGCCTGGGGCATTCACATTATTATAAAGAAAAAGCAGAGGGAATAAAAGACAACTCCCTTTCAGCTGAATAGGTCTGTAATTACACTCTTGATAAATATCTTAAAGCTGCCTTTTTTAATTAGTACAAACAATGAAGAGATGATCTTACACTGTCTGAAGCTACTAGAACATTTTACTCACAAGCAATATTCTTCAAACTATCAGCTATTTCCTAAAAAGAGGGGGTCATTGAACCAAAAATCACAATACACTGTATGGTAAAAACACACTACAAGTGTGCAACCTTTGAAAGAAATTATAGTTCTAGGGAAATGTTAGGATAAAATATATTGGGTATATCATCTGTGTGATTTGAGAAGTTTAATAGGCTGCTGAATGCCAGGTTATCCTTCCAAGGCTTTTATGGATTTTGGGTCACTGCTGAGCGATGGTAATGCTGATCTCTGCTGCTCTATTATCCATGTAACTGATACAACTGTGAACTATACACACAGAAAACAAGTTGTGGAGCACTCCTTTTTATATTTGCTGTGCGAGCCTAGATAAGAAAAGGTCACAGTTTATATTTGCTATGCAAGTGTAGATAAAAAAGGCCATAGTAAATATTTACATGTTCAAAAATTTGATCACTTATAGTCAACATCGAGGGCGTGTGTTCTACTGTTTGCTGAACTTTACTGATAGCTCTTAAAGCACAGTTAAACTCGAAAGCAGCTACTACTGTACTGTATATAGAGTTATTAGAAAGGCAGATGCTGCATCACTCTATCTAAGCTTAGGGGATTTAGGGTGGTTGCTGAGCAGAGGTAATGTTGATCTCTTCCTCCAGCTGATAGTAATGTTGATCTATCTGTGTTCCTCTCTTCCTCTCCAGCATGTCATCCAACTCCACAGCCGATAATCTGTGTGCACCGGACGACACCCTCTGTAGTAAGGACACAACTGCCACTTTTCATCCGTCTCTTTCTTATCATCACTATCTCATACACTTTCTTGCTTCCTCTCACGCCTCTCAGCTCCCTTTTCCTTTGCTTCTCTTCATGTCCTCTGCTTTCTCTTCTGGCTCAATACTTCAGATATATATGATATATACTATATAGTATGCAACTTTTGTCTCTCTTTTCACAGTATATGTTGCTTTCCCTAATGTCTCTGTCTACCATTTTGCTGCTACTTTATCCTTTTGGCACATTATGGCCACTATCATGGATTCTTTCCTTTCTTCTTTACCATTTTCTTCCTTTATTATTAGCATCTTCATATCAGCCTCTTTTCTTTACCTCTACTTTGACAACCAGGGCCCAAAATGAATACGCACCAAGCTCCAAAGGTGAGTAAAATGTAGGTTGTGCGCAAAAATAAATTGATTACAGTGTAATATTAGGTTTATATGTGTACCAGCAGACTAATGTGACCTCACTGTCCACTGCACCTACAGTGACATCAGCAAATCAAATCAAAGCAGCTATTTGTGCTTTCTACACAATGTCTGTCTGCCGGAAGAAACATCCTAGTTCATGTTATTAGAGATGTGGCAACACATTCCCAGCATACTAACAAGAAAACATGAAGACGAAGAGAAAAGTCACTGAGGTTGCGTTTTTGTGAGAGGTAGCATCTGAATGACACAAGATCACGGCTAAAATATGAAGCTCAAAAGGCCGGTGAAAAAAAGTTCATTTTTGGGCCCTGTTTGAAACTCTCTCCTGCCATCAAGCTGAACTGCTGCCATGGTTCCTTTCCTGATCTTATATGTTAACTGGTGAATTTGATAAATAACCATCATGCTTCTGTTTTCATTGGGAGACATTTTCATCTTGCCACTTTGATTTTCTGGCTTTTGCTTTTCGACTTTGCTTATTTATCTTCTTGTTCATCTCCTTTTTCAAGTAAATACCAGCAGCTAGCTCATTTTAGCTGTAAACCTAATACATCAGCGGACAAACTGTGAATATATCTGCTGAGGTCATGCTGACATGGGACCTACAGCTACATGATTTGTCCTGGTAACCAATCAGCAAACAGGGAGTTTGAGCCAAAGCCTTTAAGATGATACCAAATAAATAAACTCTTCAAATTTAAAAATGTCTTGGTATTTAACCACCTTAAAGTATATCATTATTTCCATTCAGTTAACTATGAAACTCTCAGCTGCCGTCTACAATGATGTTGCAACATCCAGCCTCCAGATAATGTCAAATACTAGAGCTCCATGTGATGTGTGATTACATAATCGGAGTAATAACTGCTGACTCACAGATACTGCTGGGAAGTCTTTCTGATCACACAGTTAATTATTTATTATTTATATTAGTTATTATTAATTATAAGTCTGACTTATAATTGTGTCACTTCAAACATGAAGCAGCCAGGAACCATAAATACATGAACAATTGTGTAGTTTGTGTTGCGTGTGTGTGATTAGTGTGACTCATGTAGTTTCATGTGGACTCATGTTACCTAGCTAGCCAGCCTGCAAAACCCACCACAACCTGTATGTCTTGTCTTTTATACTGGTCCTGACAAGCTGGCCTCACAAACACTGACTTGTAGTGATTCTCAAAAACAAAAACCCACAGCCTGTCAGAAAGGGAAATCAGGGTTGCTCTGCGATAAACTAACATTAACAATCATAGAGTTCAGTGGTAGTAGTGTCCTAATGCAGTAACTCACTAGCTAAATTAGGTGTAAGTGTGTAGACAAAGTTAAATACCTCACTAGCCATTGGTTCACAATCTCACAGCTCGTGTTTAGTCTGCCTTGGATGGTTACAACATTAGGGCTAAGTCCATGATTCAGAATATGAATGGGATTATTTACTTCACTCTTGAGCTCCATTAAGTTCAAGCTCAAACCAAGGCTTCAATGACAATGACAAGAAATGATTTATGACATCCTACAAATCCCTCACCACACCTAAGAATGTGCCACAACCAGAACACATTTACACAGACCAGTGGTTTTAGAAAGCAGTTTCTTCTTTCTAACAATGTTGGATTTACATCAGGATTTCAACAACAGGAGGTGTATAAGGATGATGGATTTGATGGCACACAGCATTGTAGTAATTCTATGTAAGGAGTTGGTCTACACCCAGAGTATTGTATTAAAAGTGAGTAAAGGGTCAATATGGAGGATAGACATAATGAGACATGATCAAAATTAAACACATAAATAAATGAAAGCAATAAAAAGAATAAATACAAAATTATCCAGGGAACTCAGTGAAGGAATTAAAGTGAACATAATCTAATGATGGGTACGACCTTGTGCAATTAGGGAAATATTTATGCATTTCCTGCTTATTAGCATGCAAATAAACTGTTTCAGTAGTGTGGAAACTCTCAGGCACAGCTACCAAAAACATGGTTCAGTGGCTCAACAGGGAAAGGCATGTTTTCCACCAATCAGCGCTGTCTCAATCTTTTATTTCTCAGAATGTTAATGCATGACTCATCGTATCATGTGCAATTACAGCCTAGTTGAAATATGTCGACAATGCAACAACAATGCAGCAGGACAACAGTTGTTTCATTATCAGTCAAGTAAGGCATAAGCAGTGAGCAATGCAATAATGACGTGACGATGACGAGCAATTATGATAAACGCTGTCCACAGGATTAAAGACCTAGCTATGTGTCCAGATATATGATTAGGCTACAACTGAATAGACAGTATGGATTTCTTGCCTGATATCAAACAGAACTGCATACCGTTATACTCCATTTCAAACTCAGTGGAGCAGGTAAATTAATTTCTCCAGTTTTTAACTAGAAACTGGTCCTTTCATTGCTGACATACCTGAGGGATTATAAAATCAATCTGATTTAAAAGTGAATTTTCTATTTTTTTGTTTCTTGTTGCTTGTAGCACTGAAATAAAGATAAAATAAAAATGCAGAGTGAGGGTATTGATAGTTGCACTTAAATACTTTTTAAATTGCAGCGTCATCTGGCTATATATCAACTTATCAACACTGCTGTAAAAGGAGGATGATGTAATGTCACGATAGAACATCCTGTCAACACCTGAGAGGTGCAACCTTTTTAACAGCCAGCAGACTCATCCTGTCAAAGAGCACTGAAACCAAACCTGTACAACCTTACGCACAGCGTAATTATGAATGTTTGTATTTAACTCTTTAATCCCTACTTTAGGGATGCACCAAACTGGTATCGGATCCGATACTGTGCTCACGTACTCATACTTGTAATCATAAAACTACTCCGATTGCACCCGATACCAATTTATGGCAGTGCGACTAACCCAACCTCTCATTAGTTGAGCATGTCGGTGGAGGAGAAGCAATGTCTGCCGTTTGGAGATATTTAAGCAACTTTTACAACAACATTAGCGGCATTTAATTTGTTACCGTCAGAAAGTGTGGGATATCTGATTAAAATAAAAAAAGTTTTCCAGAGTCATTGTTAGAACTGTAATAGGATTATTATTAAGTACTCAAATCAGTACTCAGCATTAGCAAGTATCCAAATGTAAATACTTGTACTTTGGTCAGTAAAGTGGTATTGATGCTTCCCTAAAATGCATGCATACAATTCACAAGAAGGTTGAGAACTGTGGCATCTCTGTACTGTCCTAACTTAAGTGAAAGAAGCTGTGAGATTCATGCTGTTTGACGGTCTTCCTAATGGGACCAACTTTGCATACAAATAACCTGGTACTTCTTTTTTTTCTCTCTCAGTTGTAAGAGAGCATGAACAGGCGGTGATCATCGTCCCTACACTGCTCCTCCTGGCCACCCTGGTCACCTTATTGGTCCTGTGCTTAATGAGGTATTGTCCTGAACGGAAGCAGAAACGGATCACAGCCCCTCAACGCTACCACAGCTCATCGCACAGACACAAACAAAGGCACAGCCACAGACTTCACCTACAAGGCATTGATGGTGAGCAAGCATGCATAACTCTTTTTCTTAAGTCTTTTATATTATTCTTATTATATCTTTCATTGTGACTCAATTTTACAAACAACTACTCATACTGATGTATCATTTTGGTCTGTATCTATCTCTCTTTCTCTCTCTCAACAGCACCCCCAGGGATAAACCCACTGGAACATGAAGAGCTGCCAATGTCAGTTCAACAGGTGCAGCAGAACGTCAGGCCAACTCAACTGGTTGCAGTACCACAGATGTCCACCGAGAGGCATCATGGAGCCTTCAGCCAGGTCACTGCCCTACCACTGTCCTTCTCCATCAAGCCTAATGACTCAGTCAGCCTCTACAGAGCCCGCATGGACAACAGGGATGTCATCCTGAGGGTGCTAAAAGGTAAAATGAGCTGTACAAAGCCAAATCTCAAACAGAGAAACTTCTCAGAAACCCTGAGAGATACAGGGAACAAATAGAAGTCTTATTTTTTTCCTTATGTAGTAAAACTAAATATGCAGTATAGTAACTGTGTAAATATGAAGCAGGGTGTTCTTAAAAAATTCCCTGGTTAAATAAAAGTAAAAACTGTTTATATTTCTGTTCTAACCTCTTCCTCAGAAACAGCAAACAGCAGTGATAAGCAGCACTTTTTGGGTTTCGCTTCCTTCATGTCAGGACTGGGGCCACACCCTTTCATACCCGTGCTGCTGGGAGTGGTTTCAGTTCAGTCGCCCCTGATGATGGTTGTGGAGGAGCTGCAGCACAGAGACCTGTTAGGGTACCTGTGGAGATGTCGACAGGTACAGTAATCTATTAATCACCAAAACAAAGACAGATTATTCAGAGTTTCAGAGATAGATTTCCACAAGTTTACATTACAAACTGCAGGGTATATGCTCATGTGGAACGAGTGAAGTGTCTTAAACCTGCATGTAAAGGCCGACAGGGGCAGCTCCATTGGCTGCAATAAAGACTGATACCATGCACTCTAATGGAAAAAGGAGCCGACTTCTCACTTGATTTATTAGCTCCGTAAATAGTTTCCTAACGAGTTTATGGTCTCAATCACTAGTTTAAAGTCTTAAATTAACATTAATTTAGTAAATTATGATCCAATTTAGAGTAAAATAGGCCATTAAGCAGGGTATGCTTTGGGCGTGGCTACCTTATGATTGAGGTCACTCTCAGTGAGGTACAGTATGTCCACCTACTAGCCTGACACAATGGTATAGTAGCTGATTATGAACACAGCAGAGAGAGCTACAGTATATCAGATAACATAAAAGACAGGTCTGGTAATCTGACTCAGAAGGCTACCATCCAACCATGAGGAGAAAACATTCACACTTTTTCCCTTTTCTTCCTTCTCCTCTCTCACTGAAGGATAACTCAGGTTCAGAGGCTTCATGTGACATGACTGAGAATAGGATCTTCACCATGGCAGGACAAGTGGCTTCTGCTCTGGTTGGTTAAACTGCTGTCTGTCTGTCCTTATATGTATCTGTCAGTCTCTCTCACTGTTTCATGGACTAATGTATTTGTGGGAAAACCTCATTCTGTTTCTTTGCTTATCTCCCAGTCTGTATCCTAATGTGATATTATTGGGTGGCAGGCAAAAGTCTCTCTTTATTTCTGTCCATCTCTCAGACGTCTACATTTTTATAGCAATACTTGACAGAACCATCACTCTTCAAATGAAGGTTATATGGGAATTCTGCAAAAGTGTGAATACAGTATAAACCATTATAAATGTCAAAGTTAAGTCTGGTTGATGTTTATATTTTGTATATTTTGTATTCTGTATTGTCCTTGTGGAGTTGAGTTGTTTTACTACTCCAGGCCCTATACAGTTGGTCTGCATTTCCAGCATTCCTCTTATTGCTCTGTCTTATTTATCTGAACATCTTCAAGGAGTACCTGCACAGTCAGCGCTGCATCCATGGCAACGTGGCAGCTCACAGCGTCCTGGTTGGTGGAGATCTGACAGCGAAACTGTGGGGATTGGGCTCGGCATACCGCAGGAGAACTCAGCCCCATTCACCGGGGGCAATAGAGGACATGGAGATGAGGAAGTGGCAGGCACCTGAAGTGCTGAGCAGGGGAGCAGTCAGTCAGAGCAGTGATGTGTGAGTGCCCAGCTCCTCTGTGAGAATATTAAATAATGCAGTGAAGATGACTGAATATAAAGCACGTTATTGAAATGTCAAATGACATTATGTTCTTCTCTTAACTCTTCTTTTGACAGATGGTCCTTTGGTATCCTGCTCTATGAAATGGTCTCACTGGGTAGGTGTTTGGAAATTCTAGACATCCCTCCAAGAGACTTTGTTTAGTTAATGAAACATAGGATTGGACTATATAATAATAATAATAACAAGTAAACAATATAATAACCAGCAAATAATAAATCTGAAATCCCTTTGAGGGATAATAAAAGAGAGAGACCCACTGTGGTGAAAAGTTAAATCCCATTATTAAAACTAATACAACAGGGGTGTTGTTTGTTGTTTGTTTTGTTCCCCTCCAGCTGTTATTATGACTTATACAAATAGTCAGCTTGAAACAATGATGTGTGTCTGGCGTATAACTTCCACATCAAAGTTTTCCTGCTGAATAATGAGAAACTTTCCACTTTCAGCTGATGAATGTGAAAACATCATTTTAGCATCAAACTCTTCACATACATCAATCTGTAGAGTGAAGCTCAAATATCCAAGTGTAGGAACAAGAAAAACATATTTCTGAGTGAAAGGGGAACTTTAAGTACTTCAATATAACATAGTATACTCCCATGTTTACAGGTGACCCACCGTTTGCTCAGATCATGGCGACTGAACTTCTGCAATATCTACAAAGAGGAAAGCATCTGAAACGGCCGCCCACCTGCTCCAACTCACTGTAAGAAGAACAGCAGAACACTGTTAATAACGCTGCAGAGTGCCAGCATCGCAAGTGGTGTGCAAGGGTCTCTATCAGCCTCAAACCTCAAAACATGTCAAGTCAATTTTATTTTATCTCCGCACATAGTCAATTAATCAATTAGTTGTCCACTATTAAAGGTCCAGTGTGTAGCATTTAGGAGGATCTATAGTGTCTAGTCAATATTATAGATCTACAATTTCATGGTTCTATTTTTTATTCACAATTTCTTTCACAATGGGATTATTTAGCAGGATTACGATTTTTTTTTTTTGTAAATACTGCTCAAAATCTTTACATTTTTATTAAAGTTTACATTTTTGTCTTATAGCATACACTTGCATCAATACTTCTTTTTGATTATATTGTCTCTTGTTTTTTTTTCCAACATATTTGGTGTTGGAAGTAGTGGAAAGTAATCAAATTACTTTACTTTCATAATTAGATACTTGTATTAGGTTAATGACTACATTTTTTTCACAAGTAATTGGCTGAACAGGAACATAAAACATAACTTAGCTTGCACATTTAGCTTTAATTAAAGTTAAGTTATTAGTTAAAGTTAAAAAACATAACTGTTACTTTTGTTTCATTGTTGCTGAAATTTACCCAAGGCAAAAATCAAAAGTTTGCTCTAAACATAACTTCCTATTTCAAACAAAACACATTTATTGTCAAATAAATGTAGATAAATATAAAAGATAAAAGATTTAAGGTCAACAGAGAGCCAAATTCCAACGGCTGATAATAATGGCGGCACGTTGCAGATAGAGGACACATCAGTAAAATGTTGTAAAACCTATGTTTCTACACAAGGTAGAGATAATAAATATATATAAGTTGGCTTTCAGTTTTACAGTGTTTTACCCTGTTTTTTTTCAGGTACTCCATCATCAAATCCTGCTGCCACTGGAACCCAGAACATCGTCTGTCAATGTTGGAGCTAATTAGGAAACTTCAGGCGGGAGAGAAATCAGCCAATGGGAGGACAGTTCTCAGAGTGCCGGAACCACTGGACATCGAGAAATACCTGAGGGAGGCGGGATATGGAGAGGCGTACAACTATGCGGTGCTCTGATTGGCTGAGAGGGCCATCAGTCAGGACTACATTGACGCTGTTTGTTTAGTTTTATACTTGTTTGTAATGTTTTGGACACTAAAGCACACTCACTTTATATGTTTAAAGATTAATATATGGATTGTAAATATTTCTATATCTGTAAACTATAAAAGACTATAAAAGAAAGGATGCATGTTTTTAACTGTAACTGTTAATATGTTACAGAGCGAAGGGACCATAATACTGCACTAGGGCTGCTTCATTTCCATTACTTTTTGTTTGGAACCAGCTTGAACTGCAGGTTTTTGCATCATTTCACATTTTGCATGAGGTCATGTATTCATATGTAAATTAAACAACCTCTTGCATGATTATCTGTCATCAAATGACTATAATAAAACAAACAGAGCTCCAAGCTAGAAAACAGAGTTTGATAGACTCCTGAAATGAATGTTAATTACCTAACAGGTCAGATAAGCCGATAAAATGTTGACAGTTGTCGTCAGATTTTGTCTATTTCTGTTTGAAATCAAGATTCTTGATTGACCCTACCAAGCTGTACATGCAGGTGTTACACTGTACTCTGTGATCTGACAGTGGTTTCTCTTACCGTAAACTGAACCCACCCTCAGTCCTGACCCTAACAGATCTCTGTAATACCCAACCAAAACCTAAGCCCAACAGGATCTTCTCGAGGACTGAAGTTCTGATTCAGGTCACAGTCTGACAGCTCACTGAAGTCAAAGCGTCATAACCCGCAAATAGTCAACTTTACTTATTGCAATGCTGAAAATGACAAACATGCCCTATAAACCAGTCTGTTCTCACTCATCAAACAGGGAAGCTAATGGTGCACACTGAAAGCAATCCATGCAAAGTCTGACATGCAAATACAAAATCAAAAACATTATATAAGCGTTAATCATCCCTTAGTTAGAGTTAGATGACTCACATCAGTTCCATCGCAGGAATAAAAACACAGGCATCACAGTTTTAAAACAGTTCCTTGATTATTTATTTGCATGATAGTATTGTTAGCCTCTCCACGTCAACCTCAGTCCCTCCAAGATTTTGCAGTTTTTCTGATTATTGCAAACAAACACATTTTGATTCTGAAGTAGCTTCTTTATTTAAAATATAAAAGCCCCCCAAAAAAGGCCTTTTGCAGAATCTACATTTTGTGAGAAAAGTGCTACTTTTTGGGAGAACAGTGATTGAATGGTCCGCTTGTTAACAAATGTTACACAGGTAATCACAGCAGAACTGCGATGATTTGAAGTTGTGGCTCACATCACTTGTAATGCAGCACAAGTGCTTCTTTTTTTTTTGGTCTTAACAATATGCCGAAGGGATCTGCTGATTTAAACACTCCAAAATCCTGGGGCGACTAGGACATATAAACACACAGCTATCAAAGGTTATTATTCTTCTTGAAAGAAAATACTGTAATAGCCACAGTCACTAACAATAAAGCCAAAGATAGCTAACTAGAAAGGTAAATACTGTTGGTAGTTACACGCTATGTGACAAAGCTATGAGGAAGACAGCAAGTTTCCTTGATCAAGGTATCAAGGTAGCTACTATTCGGTCACGCTTTTTGGAAAGGCAACAGATGTCATTGCTTGAAATAACAATTGTAAAAAAGTAAGCACTAATATAAAACAAGGAATGATATGAAAAGCAGTTAAAAAACAGACAATCCTCATCTAAACCTATTGTAGAGACTAGTGAGAAAGGCCACAAGGTTCACAGAGAGATAACATGAGAAAACTCCTACAGTAAAAAGCTTAAACAAGGCAGTCCAGCAAACAAATGTGCATTTAAATATAAAGGCATTTTTTACACTTATTACAGTATAGTTTAAGGTTCTCTCATTCACACACTCATTCATGTACGTTTTTTTTTTACCATCCATCCTAAACATAGGTCCACATGTGGCTGCCAGCCTATTTTTCTTCATGGACTTTCTGGGTTTGTTCATGAATGTAGCTTAAAGATACTTCAGCTTATCATCACATTTACTTTCATTCTTCATCTGTTTCAGCATTTCTTTTTAAGCTTTATGTCACTTCACAAAATCAAGCCCATGACGTTACCCTTCACTCATCCACATACTCCTGTTTAGATCAGGAGCAGTTGTACCGTTTGAAAAAGTGAAAATTATCAAGGATTTTGCAGATTATAGTCCTTTTTAAGAATCAACAATAAGTCCTCTGTTAAAAAACTTAAAAAGGCTGGATCTCCTGGAGATACTGAGTGAAAAAATTTGAATGTGAAAACTGTTCTGGAAAAGCATTTTGCAGTAGTGTCTTATTAACTGTTAACTGTTAAATGTGCTCTGTGTGTAAAAAATAGGGTAAAGATGCGAGAAAACTATTTGCAACATCAGTATTTTTGCAGTATTTTTTTGGCCTCACTTGAAATGTGAAATGTTTCTGATCCTTGAGGGATTCATTTCAGCAGCCAGTACCCTGTACTTGTAACTGTACCCTGTAAACAGGCCAACTTCAAAATAAAAGTGCCACCATTTAAAAATGATGATGCCTATTCTTACAAAATGATTATAATTTTACGTAAGTACAAGTTTTTACATACAAACCGCTAAAGTTATGACTCATGTGAGAGCTTTCCTTACAAAACAGTTTGAAAATAAGACTTCAGTCAAAATAAAATTGACTGATACAGACATTTTGGGTGTTTCTCAACTGCATTTCTGTCCCTATTCTATGCTGATTGTGGCTCAAATCAGGTGAAGAGTTGTAACCAAAAAGCCAAAAATGGTGTTCGACTAGATGAGAAACAACACTGTTCTTAAAGAGAGGGAAAAAAAATTCCGGAATAAAGTTTCAAAGCAAAAGAAGTGGGTGGATCTTTCAAAAATACTTTTTTCTGTACAATATGATACAATGAATGAATAGTAGTGTGTTCATCAGTAAACGTCTTCAGTATTTCCTTTTCTTCTGAATGTTTTGTTGAACTTTGGAAGAAATATGAAATGTAACAAAATTATTGAAACAAGATTAGCACAGCCTGTGAAAAGGGCAGCCCTATGTGTACATGACGAGTAAAATGTGGGAATCCTGTGCAAATACTAACCCTGATTACACAATACAACAGATTTCTGCATTGAAAATACATTCAAATCCTTAATTTCTGCATTTTGCAAGACAGCCATTAATCTGAAATTGTGCATCTAAAAGGCAAAATGAAATCACTTTTTCATTTTGTGCAGAAATAACATTTTAGGGAAAATGTATTTTCACCATAATACCGTTGGTGATCTGAAGTATTTTTGCAACTCAGACATGACAGATTTGCAAGGAACAATAATGTAACTAACAATACTACTGTGCAAGAACGACATTTAAAATGTGGTCAAAAGTGGACAAATCAACAACAGATTCAAGTGCTGCAGCCCTTCTTAGAGCTAAAGGTTTTAAAAATGAACTGCACCTCATACATTCATTGCAGGACTCTGACTGCTCTGGAACCAGGAGTTTTGGGTAAATGCCCAGGGCTTGACTTTGAACATGGTGGATTTATGGAAACACTGACATCAGTCTCTCAGATTGTTAATGTGGGCGCAGATCTTGAGGGCAGGACCTAGCTTGATGTTCATGGTGGACATGAGATGCTCCTCCTTCAGCAGCAGCAGGGCCTGTCCGTCGATCTCCTGCGACAGGAACTGGGAGGCCAGCTCCTCACAGCCTGCGAAGAGGAGGAAGAGGAATGTAAATAGAGAGAAAGAAAATGGGACAGGAGGAAAAAATAGAAAACAAAGGCAAGGAAGAAAAGAGCAGTAAAGTCAATGGTTGAAGTAAAAATGGGAAAGATACAGACAACAAGACTAAGAAATTTAGGATATTTTAGCAAAAAATTAATACAGAAGGCTAAACATTTATTAATCAGCTGATTTAATAATTGTGTAGTCTATAATACATCAGAAAATAATAAAATGGTGCTTCTCATGATCACAAAACCCAAAGTTATTCGGTTTCCCATCATAGAATACAAAGAAATGTAATCCAAAGATAGTCCCTACATTTAAGAAGGTGAAACAAGTGAATTTTAGGCATTTCTGCTTTACAAAATTACACAAATAATTATATAAAAAAATGGTTCAAGATTAATTTTCTGACTATCAACTAGTCGATTTAACAGTTAATGTTTTCATCTCAACAGATAAATTACAGTACACAACATCAATCTCGAAGGCAACCCCTTATTAGAAGGATTGTTTACAAAAAAGACTGAATATGAAGGTAGTGAAACAGCTGGATGAATGTAACACTTCTGTTTCTTATGACGGGCAATATGCACAAAACAGATGCAGTCATTATCATCACGTTACTGTAAAGATCTTCCAACCTTGTAGTGAAGAAATAAACTGCGACACTTCCTCCACGCTCCACTGGCCGGGGCTAGCAGGCAGGCAGCTGGGTGCAGAACTCTCTGTCGGGAGTGGAGGAGGCGGCTGGTGGCAGGAGGCAGAGGAGGCGGGCGAGAGGGACATGGGATCATCTTCATCTTCCTCTCCACTGGACTCCTCATCTGAATGGCTGGACTCTGAACGGCACTGTGGGGAGGAGGAGAGGCAGAGGAAACCCTGAGCAAAGCGGTGAAAACCAGCTCAGTGGAAGCCTGTGGTTGCTCTGGACTGTTTTCCAGTTTGTCTGTGTGTGTGTGTGTGTGTGTGTAGGTGTGTGTGTGTGTGTGTGTGTGTGTGACTGTGCATAAATA
>NW_023340268.1:2108675-2108816 GCF_004916995.1 Morone saxatilis
TGCCACAGTTTTATTACCACATAAATTAATCATGTGCGTCGAGCACTGAAACATTTCCTTGATAAAATCTAGGTTGATTTCCCAAAAACCTAAAAACAACTGATTCATTATTTATTGTTTCTTTACATCCATGTAAGATCT
>NW_023340268.1:2108889-2111316 GCF_004916995.1 Morone saxatilis
AGTCCTGCGAGGAACCCTCCGCCTGGTGATTCCTCCCTCCTCGTCTGAGTTGGAGAGGTGACCGTGGCCTTGATCCTGATCCGGAGCGTGAACCTGTCCTTGACCCTGCCGCATGCAGAAGTGCTGCCTGAAGCTGACGTTGTACCTGGGGAACCAATACATACTGTATCGTAGACAAAGAGTGACATATACGGTACTGAAGCCAAGACGAGCAACACATACAGTTTTTATCTCTTTGCACCATACGCGGTATATAATCTATACACATGTAGTGGGCAAAGGGACAAATGCAAAGCAGAAGCAGAAAATGTAAAAATCATATGCTGACAGCATACTGTTTCAAACAATGCAGACAGTGCATTGTTTATATAGAGAAACACAATAAATACAACGTACATTTTAATATGGAGCAAATTCAAAAGAGGAGATAAATTAAAAAAAAAAAACTAACTTGACTGCAATTTGACATGAAAACAGATATAACTTTACATGCCATTTCTGTAGAGAAAAGTGCATGACGTGGCACTATCACAGTATTCAAATATACGAATAAAACATGAGAACAGAAAACATACATGCTGGGAAATATACAGCTGTAGCCACCTGAAAATCCACACACTGTTTCCTCAATCATCAGTTTGTGAAATGGTTTTCAATACAATTTGTAATTAGTTTCTGTTCTTTTTTGAATGCCAGAGAGATAAGGCCACAGTGTGCTGCAGCTCTCAGGAGTAGAGAGTTTCTCTTTCTAAGATGGCTGCCACTGCATATATTATATTTCATGCATGTTGAAGTACCTCTTGGCACAAGACATGGAGCAGAACCTTTTGGTGCCTCTGAACTGGCTTGCAGGAGCAAAGTTTTTACAGTACTCACACTTCAGCACTGAGGGGAAAGTTTGGAGGAAAAACAGAGCAGATGGTAAATATATCATTTCTATGATTTGTAGATAAATACATGTGTCGCACTAATGCTAAATGAATCCAAACAAACACACAGATCTGCAAATGCACTCAAACTGATTTACGGACTTGTTCCTTATTCAACAACATGAAACCACAATGGGAAAAAGAAGAGTGCGATGATATTTCACTGTGCTGTTACGTTGCCTTCCAGTAAAAGTCAAAGGTGGGAAATTCCCAGCTTAAAGGTTGTGATTAAAACCTCTGTGCGTTCCTGTGGCCCAGCTTGGACAAGTAAGGGTCAACCAAGGGTCATTTTGTTGCCTGCCCTCCATGTCCATGCTGTGTTAATTATATTTGGCAGGGTTAACTGGAAAATTAGCATGGACAGTTAGCTGTAAGTGCAAATTAACACTTAAAATGTATGTCCTTACTTACCCTTTAATTACAAAACTGTTTTGAAATATTTTAGTTATGTGATGCTAAAATCCAATTTTAGGGTATTTTAAGGATAAATATTATAAAGAACTGCTGAGAAACTTCCCAGATGGGAAATGCGGACCATGTTGCTTAATTGGAATTCTGACTTTAAGCAAATAGGCAATTTTCTACCCTCAAACATGTCTGAACGACAGCAGTATTGTCAGAGCAGTTACCTGTCGCTGTTGTAACAGTCTCTGATTGGTTAGTGTCCGGACTGTCATTAGTTAAATCCTTCGCCAGCGGAGTCCTTTACTCGAACCACATACCTGCTAATCAAAACACAAACCCCAGTAAAAAGTCAGGGACAGAGGCAGACCGATCGTCATAAACAGTGGCATTGGTTACAATGCGGGTACTAGAAAACTACAAATCCCATGTACTCACAGGGAAAGGCTCTGCCCCTTCCTGGATGACAAAGCCCTCTATGAGGTGCGTAAGGACGCTCGGTTTAACCACGGCTTGGGGGGGAGGAGCTCTCTCACCCTGGCCGCAGACCCCACGGGACACTGCCAGCACTGGGGAGGGAGGGGAGGTGGCTGGAGGAGGAGCACCAGAACCTGCTGGGAAGGGGGAGGGGAGAAAGGAGAGGGGTAGTAAAAAAAAAGAGTAAATATCGTGTTACAGCAGCAGCGTTGAGCCTGCTGAGAACAATTCATCGATTTGTTTCTATGTCGCTACCTGCTTCGAGGGGATTGGTCGGGAGTGCTGAGGGGTGGTCTCTGACTGGCTGGAGCCGTGGAGGGGAGGGGCCGTCTTCATCATTGGCTGAATTAGAGTCTGACTTTCTTTTTAGTGAGCCAGTCAACTGCTTCCCCTAAAATAAAATCAGTTTAAACAGGTAAACGGATGAAAAGCGGAATTTATTTAAAGCCTTCAAGTAAGGAACTTCAGACTCATGCAGGACGTTGGACCACCACTGAATGACATTTTGTTTCCAGAAGCCGTTTTGGATTGCTTTGGGTTGCAACTATGTACGTATGAAGTGGTCAAGTTGAGTCATTTTTATTTATACAGTCCAAAATCACAAGTTTATCTTAGAGGG
>NW_023340268.1:2111334-2117847 GCF_004916995.1 Morone saxatilis
TTAAAAATCTGTATGATATTTAACACCCTCTATTTAGAGTAGACAGTAGACAAAGAACTACAAAGCGGCAATGTAACAAAGCACTAGGAATGAATGGAAAATGTAATAAAAGAGAGGTGAAAAGGAAAACTGTTTACAATACTCCTTTAATTCCCACCTCTAATTGGGATAACTGTTGTGAATAAAACTTCACTCGGGTTTAGTTAAGTATGAAATCCTGACTTAATTTAACAGTAATCAGCTGACCTGGCGCGTGTCTGACTTCCCGATGAGTCTCCATTGGTAGTCACGCCAGCTGAAGCTCCTCTCTGCTCTTCTGTCGCCAGTGGGAGCGAGAGGGAGGACCGGGACATCGAGGAGGGAGGAGAGGAAACGGTGGGGGGCTGGGAGGAAGCAGGGCTCGAAGCCACCGGTCCATTCTGACTCTGTCCAGAGCTCTGATTGGCCTGCGGATGCACCTGAGAGACCTGAGCCAATGGGGGGGCCTCCTGGGGCGACTGAAGCGTCTTCAGCCCCACCCCTCGGCCCACGACCCCGCCCTCCCTGGAAGCGATGGACGCCACCATGGTGAGCAGGCTGGACGAGCTGCTGAGGACGGCGGCTCCTTCCTGGCAGCAGCTGCGCGCGGCCAGAGCACAAGGCCTGGTGTTATCCCAGCGTGCTCTGCCTCGCCCCACAATCTTGGACCGGGAATGTGGCGGCTTGGGGCTGGGCGAGCTGCTGGGCGGGGGCAGGCAGGCGCGATTGGGAGGGGTCCTTAGAAGCAGCCTGGAGGGCAGGCGGAGCCCCTGCAGAGTTTTGTTGGATGGATGGATGGGTTCCTTTGCGCGTGCGTGTCCGCCGGATTTCTCCGCACTGAGCGCGAGGGTCTTTTGCAGGGGCTGCACCACCAGGGTCTGAGCGTTCACGCTGGTTTGATGTCGCCGTTGCCGACAGGATACCCGTGGGCTGGGTTTGCCGCGCTGGACGTTATCACCAGGGTATGTGCTTCTGTGTTGAGCCGGTTGTTCCTGTGGCCAGTGAGTCCGGGCCTCCGTGGAAGCAGGAGGTTGGAGAGAGATGGATGGAGGAGGTGGAGGACGAGGAGGAGGCACCAGAGGTGGAGGAAGGGTGGGCTTTGAGGTTGGTGGGCTGAGGGTACGTGGGGATTTTGATGTGGGGCGGCTGGGGCTGAGGCTGGCTTGGCTTAGTGGGGGACTGGGAGTTCGATTGGTGCGAGGGCTGGACCAGGGAGTACGCAGCTGAAAGAACACACAACCGAAGTTACACACAACATTTCTGACATTTAAACTTGCATTAACTGAATTTCTGGGCAACAAAAAAACAAGCTGAAAACACGACACCAATATATTATCACCTTATAAACTTGATATGGTGAAGGCTTATTTACACATTCAGCTGATACGAAGCAACATCAGCTTTCATTTAGAGTCGTGTTTCTGGCCACCTGATCAATACAAGTCCGGCATTTCTTTCACTCCCCACCAACTTTTGAGAAAAATATCTGGCTAGCTGCTAATTACTGTCTGCTGTTTGGTGCTGGGCAGGTTAGTGAACAGTGAGTTTATCAGAGATTGTTCACTGTAAAAAGCTCCCTGCTCCGTCTGAAACAAACAGTAAAGTTGTAAACCAAAAACCAAAACTATGAGCTGAAAAAACGCTAAAATGCTCCACAGAGCTGAACTGCAGTCAGAGGATAATTCTCTGTGGGTTCATCAATACGAGCAACACCTTTCAAGTGCATGTAATCATTTGATCCATTGTTAATATAAAAACTGTTTGTTGCAGCTCAGTTCAAGACAGAAAACACTTTGTACTCTCCACATCTGCGAAATCAGCCAGGATCCATCATTATCAACAGGTTAGATCACAAATAAACCAATTTACAATGTTACAATCAGGGAGTAACAGACACATAAACTGGAGTCAAAGATGTGCAGGTTGCAGGCTGTTTCCAGGTTGCTTTTCCCTCCCTCCCTACCTGAGTCACTCCTCTCTGGGGTTTCAGTCTTAACACCAACACCTTTGGTAGTGGACACACCTCGCATTGCTAGATTCTGCACCTGGAGGCAGAGAGGGAGAGAAAGAAAGAGCAAATATAACAGGCAATCTGTGGCAGGGAATCAGTGCGAAGAGAACTGAAAAGACAAAAAGCAAGAAACCTCCAATCATCATTCCACAGACCTGGTCATTATCTGGTTGGCTGCTGGAAGAGGAAGTTGGTGTCACTTCCTGTTGCTGTTGCTGCGCCTGTGGCTGCTGGGTGACGGTTGCCACGGCAGCGGTTGCTGTGTTTCCAGGCATAAAGATGAGCTGTGAAGAGATGGGGGCCCTCAGGGAGCGGTTGACCTGCAGGACGACAGGAAAGTCATCAAACACACAGAAAGTAAGCCAAAACCAGTGTCAGGTACAATGTGCACGTTAGCATGACCCTGGCAGAGGACACACACCGATATAACTCAAACTGCCTCACCCTGCTTTATGGAACTGCTATATGATCTAAATACTGGTAACATTCTGGCATGAATATGATCTGATGATGATTTAAAAAAGGAATGAAACTCACCCTCAGGTACATTTGTCCCTGCCCCCCCGCCGTCCCACTCAGCAGCACTGATTGGCTGATTGTGGACGTTGCTGAGGCACCCATAGGACGGCTGCTGGTTGTAGAGCCTGATCCAGATGTTACACTGGCCTGTCGAATGACAATGAGTGAGTTCAATGTATAGAATTTATGACGTTTTTATGCATTACTTAAAAACGTAGGTCATTTAGGGAAACTGGATATCCTGCAGAAAACTATTCTGTGACGAAGAGCCGGCATTTTGGTGTAACCACGAGAACAGTACATACAGCTGTGGTGCTGGTGGTCTGAGAAGAGCTGCTGCTCGAAGGACTCGACTGACGACTGGCAGCCAGAGTAGCCTGGGAGGAAGAGGAGAAGGAAAAAGAGAGGAGAAGAGCTTCAGGTTTCAGTCTCCTGAAAAACAAAATCTAAATTGGAATTTTTGAAAAGGCTGTCAGACTGTCAAACAGACCAGCAAGTTAGATCATTTTTCTTTGTTTCTTACTGTTTCTGCCGGTTTATTAGGATGTCATTTAGTGTTGTGATTCCTGATCTATAAGATTGTGTCATAAGGGTTATAAAAATGGCCTTGCCACACAGTATTTGACACATTGAGGCAAAATTATGAATGACATAGCATACACACACCTTTACCTGTTGCACGGCGGCCAGGTTCTGCAGCTGGGCGTTGCTGATCTGCTGTTGCAGCATCAGCTGCTGGAAGTACTGAGCTGCATTAGGTTGCCTCTGTAACGCCTGCAGGGCCTGGAGGGAGGAGAGGAGGGAAATGAAAAAAAAAATCAAGGGGCAGCGAATCAAGCAGACAAAGAGAAAGGAGAGAAGTAGAAGAAAGGAGGACATGAAGAAGAGACAGAGAGGAAGGACGCACTGGAAGACGTGGAGGGATGGAGGAAAGGAAGAAGTAGGATAAATTATAGATAAAAATGTGAAGACTTGGGGGAAAAAAAGAAAGTACAGTGCCATGAAAAATGAGAGTAGGAGGAAGTGGAAAGGAGGGCAGAGGAAGCAGAGAGGGAGGGATGCTGTAGCCGAGTGTAAAGCCTCCTGCCAGCTGCCTGATGTATGAGCTGAGGCGTCGTATAGTAATAAGTTGAAGGATGAAAGCGAGCGCGGCGGGCTGGATTAGTGTGTGCAGGGTGACAAACAGATGGCTGTGAAGGGTGACAGAAGCCTGATAAAATCACACAGAGCCTCCACCAACCCAGCACGACTCAATCTCCTTCTTCACCTCCCTGTTTCAGTCACTCTCCATCACTTTCTGCCCGTCAGCTCACTCGTAAATCAGAAAATATAAAGACAAACAAGCTCCGATCTCACTTATAGAGACAAACAAGCTCCGTTCACGCTTTAACAAAAGTCCAAATTCTGTTTTTTTGTCATGTGGAAGCTAACAACATTAGCCAGATTTTTGCTACTACAAATAAGAGGCCACATTAAGACAAATAACTTCATTTCATGTCGCCATCCCTCATTTTCCCAGGAACCTATTGGAAGTAGTTTGTGGCTGACACCTGTTATATATTTTTAACCACTTTTTCATTTTCGTGAACAGCCAAAAGCTTCCTGACGCCTCTTTTTTTCACATGGTTAGGTGCTATCCGATCCCCAGGCAGACAGCCTACTTGTGGTCCTGTTGAATGTCCCAGTTAGAAATGTATGAGGACATTTGTTGTCCAGCAGTAACAACTCACAAGTGGAACCTTTTTATTTTCATTTACTGGTAATCCTCCTTTACCCATGAGCTTAGCTACTGGACCATCATCCTCTGGGTCAAAGAAACGCTCAGTTTTATGTTTGAGAGCAAAAGACGAAACACGGCGGGGCTAAATTTAAAGTATAAAGAAATAAGGAAAGGTTGTTTTTTTAGGAGGAAACATATGAATCCTTTAGAGGTTTAGTAGTATTTGTAAGTGAAGTATTATGTCATCAATCCTAAATAAGACAGAGAGCGGAATACTCTCACAGCAACGAATACAGCAAACACTATCTTTCCTGCAACATTGATGCTGCCTATTTAATTAGCGACAGAGATGAATGAGACCGAACAATGAACATAGAAGCTAATAAAGACTACAGAAAATGTATTACAGTTTATTATTAACAAGGCCAGATGAACCCTTCAGGGTTGCCTCGGGGGAAAATATGATCTGCACCTCCCTCCCTTTGAAGGTTACTTTCCTGATCTTACATCATTCTCCTGACGCAGCGGTCCTCGTCATTGGTCAGTCATTATGAGCATAGAAAATAAAATTATTATTTTAACCTGTGCATTCAAGAGAGATACACCTTTAGGAAATAATTGCTAATAGTAACACATAAGTACTAATTAATAAACAGTAAATATTAGTACTGAGGGAGAGGCTTTTGATTCAGCTAGTAATCAGTATCATAATTTGTTTTTTGCAATTTAAATGAATATTTTATATTTGACTTGCTTTTTAGACACTATTGTCAATAGAAAAAAACACTAAACTGGACAAAATGAAAGCCTGTAAACTGCAAACAAACCTCCAAGCCCACACACACACACACACACACACCTACCTGCACGGCCTGTCTTTCATACAGAGACATGGAATTCATTGGAGAGGGGCGGGAGCTGGTCCCAGATGCGGCGCTCCCATTTGTGGAAGCCCCTGGCTGGTTCTGCTCTCCATCCGTCTCCATGGCTGCTGAGGAGACAGGGGAGCCGTCCGTCAGTCAAACACAGAGGGAAACACACAGTGCACCTTCTCTGTGAGAGGCCAGCTGATGAAAAAGCAGTCGTCACTGTTCCTGACAAACACCGTTCCTCACTGAGCCGAGGCGCTGAGTCAATATTTCACCGGGTGGCTGATGGTAGCAGTGACTGATGCAGTGCTGGACAGACTCTTATGAATACTTTTAGACTGGCGTTGATGATTACTGATGTTTTCTTCTGACACTTTCAACACCTTTAGATCTGACCATTTTTTGGTATCACATCACAATAATTCAGTGTCTTACAGGCAACTGTTTCCTTGCAGAAAAGACTATGATGGAGACTGGTGGACGCAGAGTGGTAAAACTCCAGTGTGCATATAACACCTTATTAGATACATGGTCACCCACTGCACATGAGCAAGGAAGGGCTTTTAAATAAGTTGAATTAATGTGACTAATGTGCAAACCAGCATTTTGTGTGTGAAAATTCACAGAATCTGCCATCTGTAACTAAATCCAAGACAACTTCACAAATATTTTTAGACATTAATCAGCAGCATTCAAAATGCAAGTTGGATACTTGTATTTGTTGATTAGAGGATGTAGTATTGATCTCTTTTGCCAAAAGATAATTTACATTTACAATCTTGTCTTTGCATTTGTCACTAGAGCTGAGATCGCTTTCTATAATATCAATTTATTATTTATTTATTTTTATGATTAGGACATCTTTTTTTCCAGTATAACCTAATACAGGAGTTTTCGATAAGAATATTTTTTCAAATCTATAAACAGATCAGCAGATATTCGCTTTTCTTTTAATTACTAATTAGTTATACAGAAAACATCTTTGATAAGAATCTCTTCACTTAAATGAAGATGAGCTGAGTGGGGCATTTAATAACTGAAAAATACATCTGTCAGTGCTCTGTAATAGCCATGTAATAACAACACATTTTATAAATTACCTCAAACATACTTTTGGCATTTCTGCGCTACAGTTTCTTCTGACGTTTTGGCTGACATACATGCAAACATTCATATATCTGGGATAAGAGAATATTGTTCAGTGTACTGGCCTAGTTTTTATTTTTTATTATTTTATTAACTGCACACAAATGCATTATATCAGAGATTAGAGCAGCATTAAAACTCATTTACTGTTTGCAAAACTCTGGAGATGCAGCCAGAATTTTGGAAAACAACAACAAATGTAAATGCACAAACAAAAACAAAAAAAAAAA
>NW_023340268.1:2117880-2118107 GCF_004916995.1 Morone saxatilis
CACATATGTAACATGTATGTAACAGTGACCCACAAAACCCAAATGTGTGTTCATATTTCAGAAACTCTTTAAAATGTATTCTAAACAAAAAAAATCAACTTGGTTTTTTTATTTTTTGTTCCAGGTGAACATCATCTGGACTCTGAACTATGGACTTATTCAGATCTGCTGTTGTATCCATTTCATCCCTGCAGCCTCATTATCACCCCCCTCCTACACACACACAC
>NW_023340268.1:2118207-2124412 GCF_004916995.1 Morone saxatilis
CGCAATTTTCACAAGCTTCGGCTCCACTGTAGTTTCTCTTACATGCTTGGAAGGCTAAGCTGAATTCAAATGACTGCAATCTGCAACTTCACCACTAGATGTCACTAAATCTTACACACTGGTCCTTTAATATACACTAAATTCACGAGCACAGAATATACAACCAAAGTGAAATCTTACAGCGTATTCACATACATATTGATATCCCTCTACAAAGAAAAAAACTTGCTTGCTTTAGCAATCTGAGGTGGAAGTGAGTTGCATGCAACTGTGGCTCCATACAACGCTGTGTGTTGCTTTGAATGGAGACCTCTGGTTGTATGTTTACTTTATACTCAAATGCAACCTAAATTATAAGGAAAAAAAACCCTCAAGTACACATTCACACCATGTCTTGTTACATGAGGAATATTTTATTTAACAACATTATATCTGGTATGTACAGTAAAAACACAAGTCAAACAAAAACAGTTGGGGTGCATCACTGGTGTGGCACAGAGAAATGTTAAATACTTCATTTCACTTCACAGAAACCAAAGTTCACAATCAATCAAATCACCCAAAACTCATTAACAGTGTCACCTGACTCCCTAAACATCCTGCATATATCACGTGATTGAGTCTCACTGCCTGCCACTGAAACAGCAAATCAGAGAGACAATTGTTGTTTATTAGTGTCTAAATTCTGGAAAAAGTCTCGTGTACACTATTACATATTACTTGAGGTGTGTAAATTACAACGGCACCCGATAGAGTGACCTGTTAAGTGTGACTGAGTGAATGAATGAGAGACACGTCTTACACACAGAAGCAGAAGGGAAGCTTTCTCACAAACACACACATTGAGTAACAGTCTGTGAATGCGTGAGGTGCAGAGAGGCACAAATAGCAGACTTACAGTACATGATAACACTCAAACATACAGCACAGTCAGTACATTTATATACACGTTTATAACACACAGGTCAGGACCAAACAAACAATAGAAAAACAAAGACCACAGCAGCCAAAGCATGTCGATGACACAACGTGATTCCTTTCAGAGCCGGTTTATTATACAGTAGTTTGGATATTTAGCAAAATGCCATCGCAACGACATTATAGCAGGGAATTTTCAGAAGTACAGAAAAGGACGACAGAGTGGCAACCAAAAACCTTTGAGCAGCTCTGAGTGTAATCTGTTGAGGCACACAGATAAAAGTACATAGCTGCAACTGAGTGATGAGAAAGACGTGAGATGAAGATGAAAGAGAGGAGACAGTCGGTGATTGGCTCTTGTTCACACACAGGAGGAGCAAAATGTGCCAAGAGACTATTTCTTTTCTACTAAAATCAGCAAATCTGTTCCTCTCTTCTAAAAAGAATTAACATGTGCAACCCCAAAAGAAAAAAAACATCTCAACACACGTATGACTGTGCAAGTTAACATATAAATAGTACTCTTTTAAAAAATACATATTTACAAATGAATACTTAAACTCTCCTATCTTTGTACAGTGAGTGGATGGTTTTGAGTCCGTACATGTGCATAAAGTAGATAGGTTAGGAGCAGTTGCACCTGGGTCCACATATTTGTTTCCAATCCTTTCACATACTTTTGTGATACGCTGAATTTAGCTGCCTGCTCCAACTCCGGAGAATTTACGTTCAGTTTGTATGGCTGGTGAAAAAGTTTGGCATTTTTTGAATTTGTCTTCACTTGTCTTGTATGAGTTTCATTTGCAATCTCTGATTTACTTGTAACTGGGGAGTTTTGTCTACAAAATCACATTGAATCACACAAACCTGCACTGTAAACTGAAATTCTTAAGGTGCAAATCCCTCCTGTTCAAAAGTAACATTTAGGCTTTTACAACTTCATATTAACACAATTCTCAATTTGCTTCTTCACTTTTACCTCTGAAACACCTTCATTTCACCTCAGGACTCAGAGAAAAAGGAAAGCGACAAGCACAAATCTTGGAGGTATCTGAGATTGTGATATCACAAAACGTAATAGAAAGCATTTTAAATCCATATTAGACTCAGGTTTGGTCAAGTTACGTGTTAGTGCCGTATCGAAGTTAGTGGGTGTAGAAGCAAGACCCTGCAGGAGAGGTTAAATACAACACTGAACACAACGATGAGAGGAGTGTAGCACACACCTACCCCCAGTGCAAACACAGTACGTCACTATCATCCACAAATACAGCAATATACAACGAGCCATGACTCCAACCATAATCTAGCCCCTCAGTGTAAGAAATATTCATCTTAACAAGCCATTTAACATCACATCAAATGAGTCTTACAGGGTTATATCTTTCAAAACAACTGAAAAATGTCAGCACAGTGACATATTTCATGTTTCAAATCAGTCAGTATTTTAAAGCAAGGCAGGTATCACTTCAGTTTAAATCACTTGAATTACTTGTCAAGATAAATATTTTTCCAGGGTAGTCAAAAAAGAAATAATACCTAAATAAATAAATATGTTCTCAAAGTGCAGCATGAATTACTGCGGTTGAGAAAGTTATTTCAGCTTTTTAAACTACAGTAATTCACACACTTAATACAGAATATAGAAAATATACTTTGTGTCACACACTTATACACCAAACATACTGTACAATGTTTGTAATACATAAATCGTAAAGGTGGAAAATGCTACACATGGCTAAGAGACAAAGCGTCACAACAGCGTCTGGACCCCACAAATAAAGCCAGAAACACACCTGAAGCGGTCTGATTTTCAGTGACAACATGTATGGAAGAAACATTAATATATTAATAATCTAAACAGGTATTTCCATGTTGGAAGTTCATTAAGGTTGCAGTCACCCATGATTTTAAATTTCTTATTTCTTAATTAGGAAGTACTCTTGGCTGGATTGAAAAGTTCAATAAGCATATGAGCAGAGTGGTTAGCCTAACCCTAATAACAATATGTTACTCAATAATAATGTCAGAAGTTGCATTCAATGCATTTGGGCTTTAAAGCTGCAGTAGGTAAGTTTTATGAAAATAACCTTTTGTCAAATTTGCTCAAACTTTCATTATATTCTTAAAGTCGAACATGATACAGATAATCTGTGAAACAATCTGGTTGCTCCTAATGGTATATTAAAGAATCCACCGGGCCTGAATAAAAACAACCAATCAGAGCCGAGAACAATAGAAAGACGCTTACGGTTGGTGGCTTGAAGATAGTTGATTGTTAAGTCTGATTCCTAAAATCGGCATTTGACAATCTAGGAATGAGACAATTAAGAATCTTTATTCACTCTGATTGGTTGTTTTCATTCAGGTCTGGTGGATTCCTGTTAATGCCATTAGGAGCACTAGGAGGAGCCAGAGGAACCTGATTTTTTCAAAGATTATCTGTCTCATGTACTACTGTCAGTAGTATGATGTTGGACGGTACACAAGCTTCCTACCTATCTTACAGGTATAGGCTAATCTATAAATCGGCTAACTGGCTAATTTACATTCAGTTGGTAGCAAGAATGCCAAGCTCCATTCGACTATATCTTTGTCTTCCTCCCATGTTTTTTTCTTTTTAAATTACTTTGAATAGTAGTAATTCTTGCATCCAGAGCAACTCTGCTTTTGAATATTGTTCGAAAAAAATAAATTCCGTAAAATTCGAGGTGCTTAAATGCACCAACTCCTAACTTTATGAAACCACTTTAACTCAATGCCATGCTGACAGTCATGGAATGACACTTCCTGTTTTGATTTAACTCACAGTACACAATCCAAATATTTGTTTCAGATTATCACAGAAGTCACACACAATTAAATAGTCATAGTAGTCATTTCTCCCTTTGTGAAAATATGAAATAATTAAAAAAATAAAATAAATGAACCAGATTAGACATTCTAATCAAACAACAGATGGCTGGTCTACCTGTTGTTTATTGTATTAGCACTTCCCCTTGCCTCTATTCATTATCAGCTCCATCGGTTGAAGTCTCTTTATTGATTGCACATTTTATATAACTCTTATCTATTCTAATAACAGCTTGGCCCGATATATACGCAATTGCTCAGGTAAATATAGTGTTTCATTTTATTTAATTAATTTGAAATAAATCGCTGTCAGTGATTGCGGCTCTAATGCTTCGCTTTGCTGCTTAACTGGTAAACAAAGTGCATCTAATTAGAGAGCAACAGATGAGATTTACAGTGTTTGACTCTCAATCAATTCAAAATCTCTGAGCTGCACTTCACGTGAAGTCGGTTATCTCCACCACGGCAGGTAAAGCGCACTACAGACTCATTCAACTACATTCCACGGGGGTTTTTCTGGAAAGCATTATGATTCTAAATTTGCTTTAGTGTATTATAATTATATACTCTATATATACAAAAATCAATTTTTTAAGGTAATAAATACTTTTCTCTTCAACAAAAAATATACATTGCACGTTACCCTACTGTGATGTACATGTGTAAAACAATTCAGCCAACATGTTTTTTTCCACAAGCCACATTCAATAGCAAGTCCTAACCTTCATGAGCCACAGTTATTGTTATACCAGCTATAGTTTTCCAATACAAAAGACCCTGCAGTAAAGCAATAATCCACAAGATTTAACAACAAATAATTCTGCCTGTCAATATAGCAGCAGAAAGATTCAACCAATCATGAGCAGTTTTTTTTTTTTTAACAAAATTGTCTGGTAAACAGGAAATTTTGTTTGTTTGGACTAAATGTAGAACTGACCAAGACCACAAAATGAGTGGTTAGCATCGAGGGTGGCGCTAAACTAAATAAAAGTTTAATAAACTTGTGGATTTCAGCTTTAACCACCGCTTTCAGAATGATTAAACTCAGCATAACCTGTGGCTGCCGCTAATTTCCCACCCTGAATTTAACAACCAGAAGAAACACACTTGTTTGAGGTCACATGTGTTCACCTGGTGGCAGTTAAAGTTCAGTACTTTGGCATTGCTAAAAAGCTCTCTGGTTTGTCAGCTCGAATTCAACAGCTGAACACGGAGCTTCAATCTTAAAAATCCCTTTTTGGACCTGTGACATGAGAACACTTCCAACTACATGACAGGAATGAATGGATAGAACATAATTAAACATCACTAACTACAGCTACAAAGTTATATTGCACTAAGATATCTACTATAACAGGAATACGTGACTTTATAACAAATGTGTATCATCGCTATCCGTGTCACCTCACTCTCACTACATGGACCTGAACTGAACAGGTTTGGATACACCTGCACAAAGGCTGTGCCATTGTCAACACGCTCTGCTTCTAGTCTGCAGCGATGGATATTTTACCTGGATCTTCACCTGTTAGTAACAATTTCCATGAACACAACATGTGTTTGCCGTGTTGAAAAAGTGTTGTCCTGACTAGACACACAGCTGTCTTGAAAAAGACTCACCCTTTTAATGAGTGTAGCTTGATTCCTAGGAATGCACAGTAGATTGAATCTGTGGTATTATACATTGACTGCTTCCCTTTTACAGTTTAGGAAAGGAGGATATAAAGAAGGAACTGTAGGAAATGTCACAGAAAATTAAGGAGGAGTTACCATGAAAGCAGAAAGCATGACCTTTTAAAGGTCAAAGCCTATAAATTGATAACGCTGTTGTTCTCAGTAGGTCTATTATAAAATTATATAATTCCTATTGTTCCAAGATGTGATTATTAACTACAATTTACAGCATTTTTGAAATCTCAGTGATTCTTCCTTCTTTTATAACCCCCTTCACCCATTGAAACTGTATGTACAGCTGCTCTACACACTCTCCTGTACTGTGGAGTTTGATTTATCTTCAAGGGGCGTGCTTTCAGATGCGGAGGGTGGAGCTGCTGCTGCCGGCGCGTCCACCAGCGGGACCTTCTCCTTTACCGGTGAGATTTTCACAGCAGCGCTGGCGCTGGCAGGAGCATCCTCAACAGGCGAGGAGGCAGCAGGTGGGGGACTGCCGAAGCTGCGGGCGATCTCGTCGAAGGTCTTGCCCCTCGTCTCCGGGACTTTAAGGAAAGTGAAGATGAAAAACAGGATGAGGAAGGCGGTGAAGATGAGGAAGACCCAAGGCCCGCACACCTCCTGAGGACACAAGAGAGGGGGAGGTAGAATATTTTAGACATTTTTCATGTTCAGAAAAAAACATGAAAGAAAAGAAAGAAAGAAAGAAAGAAAGAAAGAGCAAGAAAACAGAAAATATATCAATAAAGAAGAAAATTGAATG
>NW_023340268.1:2124449-2125416 GCF_004916995.1 Morone saxatilis
AAGATTCCAGCATGTGAATTCAAAAGAAAAAATAGTAAAGGTAAAATAAGGATAAGAATAGAAGTTCAAACTAAGCCCAAAACAGGTTCTGACCAGATCAAACCAGGACGATCCCTTACCTCTAGTTTGGGGAAGCTCATTCCAACCAGGAAGTTGGCCGTCCAATTGCAGCAGCCAGCCACGGCCATGGCTGCCGGGCGGGGCCCCTGGGAGAACAACTCAGCCACAATGAACCATGGGATTGGACCCGGACCCAGCTCAAACATAGCCACAAATAGCATGACAGCCACGATAGCCATGTAGCTCATAGCAGGAATGTCCTTCTGCTCAGATAGAGGCAGAAAAAAGGAAGAAACAGCAGACAGTGAGATATTCTAAATATAATAATTTATTTAATGATTATCTAATGATTAGTGGAACATCAAGGCTATTCATAAGGTTAAATAAAGACAAGTCATAAAATCTGTTTGTGTTCTTTCTAACTGAAAGGTCATTAACACCTTATGGTAAAAAGACATAACTGCAATGTTTATGCATATACATACAGTGGTATGTGTGGGCATCTGTGGGCTGAAAAGTATGGAAGAAGATTCTGGCCAGCTAAAAGAACTATTGGAGTTTTAAGATCTATCCATCCATCTCAAATATTATTTTTTCATCTGTGCTCTTTTCAAAGCCACCAGCTTCCGTTGACAAAAACAGTACCTTGCAGAACACGGGAGTAGCTGGTCCACCTCCGCCTCGATCAGTTTGTTTTTGTTTGAATTACTGTGGGTCTATGGTGCTTTAACATGTTAGTTCAGATCCCGACTAAGGATACTTGCTGTGGATTGAGACACTGGTAGACCAGCAACTCACCTGTTCTACAAAGTAAAATGATGATGTTTTTGTCAAGGGAGTTTGGTGGCTTTGAAAGCGATATGGCTTCAGTTTCCTGTTGGAAAGGACTGTCTGACAGCAAGATTAA
>NW_023340268.1:2125506-2131289 GCF_004916995.1 Morone saxatilis
TACCTGATTATAAATGCTTGATAAGGAAGTTCAAAGCCAAATACAGTTCTGGCGAATTACTATGTTTTTGGTGGAAATTTGTACGTAAACCCATCATTCTAAGACGCTCAAAGAGTAATTTAATGCCAGATGCTGAAAGTTTCTGCTGCACCTGTGAACACACCACAACACTGATGTCACGTTGTACTGACGACGCCCTGGAGTACACATCTAATGGGGGAGCTGTGATAGTGCTGAACTCACCAGAAGGAGGGACACGGTCATAAGTACAGCACTGATCGCCATTCCACCCAATCCCAGGAGGTGCAGAGTCCTTCGTCCTGCCTTCTCCACCAGGAAGAGCTGGAGGACAGACACAGTGGGTGAGTGATGTGCTGCTCAATGAACACAAACACATGCAGGAGCGAAGAGAAACACTCTGACGTCACTCACAGAAACAACAGTGAAGATGGTGTTGACGATGCCGGCTCCGATGGTGGCGTAGATAGGTTTTTTCACACCAGCTGACTCAAAGATCCCTGTCGAGTAGTAGAACACCTGATGGAAAAAAAAGTTGGAGAATTATGCTAATGTCTGTCTATATTTGATTCTAAGTCAGTCTAAAGTAAATTTCCCCTCCAAATACCAACATTTTTACTGTAAGTATTTACTGTACATGACACTGTAACTTACAAAAG
Source organism: Morone saxatilis (assembly GCF_004916995.1). NCBI lineage: Eukaryota > Metazoa > Chordata > Actinopteri > Moronidae > Morone > Morone saxatilis. The sequence continues at coordinate 2,126,184 of NW_023340268.1, forward strand.
GTCCAGTCATATAATCACGGTCACCTACAATGAACCAAACTGTAATCCATCCCCGACTCATACTGGGAGGACGTAGTTGACATTTGCTTCGTCAGTGACCCAGCTGGACAAAGTATTTACAAAGTGTCCTTTTGTTCTCTCACTGAAGAGAGTGTGTGTGTGTGTGTCTGTATACTCTGACTTATCTGTGCTATACACAGGGGATTCATTGGGACTTGTTATGTGGGGTGCTCTTTGGTTTCAGGATTGTCATGGGTGCACATGTGTGCACGCGCAGACTTTATACGTCATAAAATGGGCTGTTTCAGCGGCCCACAGAGCGATCGCCCCCACTGGGATTTCTCCTGGTGGCGAGTCCCACTATGTCTGATGACATAGAAGAGCGTAGGCCTATGGGTCCCAGCTTTACCCCTGGTTATACAATTATGTATAGAGCGATGTCTCATTGGAACAGTCTGCCACACTTTATATCTTATGAATCTAGGAAAAACTGTTGTAAGAAGCAACAAAGAGGTTACTTTAAATAAAAGAGCAAAATAAGGATTCTTTAACTTTTGTTTGCAGTATGATCATTCAAATATAACAAAAAAAAATGTTATTCAGTGGTAGAGGTTACAAAGATTTCAATGTAATATGTTTGTTTTTTATTTAGTTGTATCTGTTGTAGTGATACTATATTATTAGGTAAGATTATTGCAACAACTTTAATATTATATGTATTTTTTTTAATATAGACCACAGAGTAGATGTTGCCAGGGTAACAACAAACAGGGATCCAAGAGTAAAAAAATCTTTGTGTAAAAGTGTGTATTCATATGCAGCCCTCTGTGTATGTGTGTGTGTGTGTGTGTGTGTTGACATGCTGCCTGTTGCTGACTCACAGCGTTGATCCCTGACAGCTGCTGGGAGAGCTGTAGCATGACGGCGATGAGGAGGGGCTGTCGATACGCCGCAGAGCGGAAAAGCTCGGGGATGGTCACCTTCTTCTCCATGGCCATCTTGGCGCTCTCCTCTTTCATCTCCTGCAGGTCTTTACTCACATCCTCACTGCCACGCAGGCGCACCAGTGCTGTGAACGGAAACACATTTGTGTCTTTGTTTTTGTTGTTGCTGGTTGCACAAACACATAAAGGCAGGGAAAAAATAAATTAAAAAAAGTGCTCTGTTGTGCTGACAGGTTGATGCTGAGTCTATGTGCTAACACATTGGTGTAAAGCACAAGCTGCAACAGTAAACAGTGGGCGACCACAAAAAATCCAATACATGTTTATTTAAAATATGAACTGAAGTTGGATTGTAACACTCGACCTTGGAAATACTTAAAAAGACACGGTCCACTCCATGCCATTTTGGCTTTAAAGTAGCAACAAGAAGACACTGAGTTAAAATCTTTCTGTGTCTTTACAAACAGTTCTGATTGACAAACCTTTAGCTTTGACCTTTCAGAATATTAAATGGCCTGTCAGTCATTTTGAAATTATAGCTGGTATAATTATTGTGTTTTAAATATGTATAATATTTAAAATATTTAAAACAGTTTTGCTTTTAAAGCAACTAAATTTTGGCCTAGTGGTTTGAAACCCGGTAACTGCAATATGCCTAGTTTGAGTTCAACCCTTTTTTGTATCTCTCTCTCCACTCTACTTCTTCACAGCTCTCCACTGGATGCTACCCATTAAAGACAGAAAAATGTCCCCAAAAAGGCACAAAAGTAGTGTTTGAAAATCCCAAACTGTGGCACCCTCCAGTGGTAGTATCAGAGAAGACAATGTGGAAGACATGCATGCACCCTTCTTACATCCTCCCCCTTTCACATGAATTTGCTAAAAGCACAAAGACTACATCGGTTTTTAGCGGGATTGTCTCATCTCTCGACAAACAAAAACTAAGAAGTAGTAATTTAAAGATGCTATAATAACATAAAAATCAGACACATAGTGGCTTTAGGTTTTATAATATTATTGAATTGAAAAGTATTTCAGTATTATCCAAAAAGTCTGCAGTCCTCCACACATCCACAATCTCTTCAGACAGACCTGTTAGTTGCTTTTTTTGGTTCATCTGTTGCTTGAAACTAAATGAAGAGTCAGAGCAGGTTCTGTATCTGTAAGCTGTGAACACCACAAACATCACACAGTCACAGAAACTATGGTGCAACTCTAACTGTGGAGCCTGAGCCTTGTGTTTGTTTTTGTTCATGTCAAATGAGAGGTGTGAAGGAGAAGTGGGTCAGTGCCTCAGAGTCACCCCTGACAGGCTCCGTGTTGAACAGATGCCAAAACCTTCTGTCTGTTCAAGGACTCTTCTCTCCAGGCTAAAACATCACCCTGACTCACCTGATCTCACCCCTGTGTATCTGTACTGATGATTTCTCTCATTTTCTTTCTTTCTCCTTCTTTCTCCTTCTTTCTCTTCTTCTTGTACTCACTTTCACCTGCGCCCTTTCTCTCAGCATCTCTATTTCCCATTTCTCAGTTTCTCTGCCTCCTGCCTTCTCTCTCCTCTGTCTTACTTCTTTTTCAATGTCACAGTGAATCTCTATGGCCGTAGCTATGGAAACCTGTTTAACTGAAAGAGCACCAGTAATGGTTGCAGCAGGAGCAATGGTCAATCCAGTTATATCAGTAGAAGTAATAGTATTCCAAGAACCAGAAATAGCAATAGTTGTAGCAGAAGTATCAGCAGAAGAGCTACTAGTAACAGTTGTTTCAGTAGAGGTAGCAGCAGTGTTTGAATTGGCTGTAGTATTATTAAAGAAATGAAGAAAGAAATGTTGGTAGTGATAGAGGCAGTAGTTAAAATAAAAGTTATTACCGTATAAGCTGTGGTAGTAGTAGTGACAGTAGAAGTGACAGTAGCAGTAGCAGAAGCAGTATGAGTAGTAACTGAAGCTGAGTTTGCAATAGTTATTTGTAAAATGTCAGTTATTTCACAACATGATTATTGTAGCCCAAAGAATTCACAATACTAATATTATTGCAATCAATATTATTGATCACTTATCACTTTTATTGTGTGTTTTGTCTCTTTTTTGGCAAATGAATTGCTGCCACCTACAATGTTGGAGTGGGAACGATAAAGCACAGAACAGAATATGATTTAAGAGGCACTGGATTACTTACGCAATATCAATATTTCACTTTTAAAACTTTAAGGATATTGTATTTATTGGTGACAGTAAAAGCATCGCCTGGTGCAGTGGCTGGAGTGACACTGTAGTAAAAATGACATTAGTCGTTGTAGTTAAGCAGCAGGTAGTGTTAGTAGTAGTTGTGTTAGTTGTGACTGTAGTAATATTCGTAGTGGTAGTTATAGTGCCCGTAGTTGCAGTGGTGCAGTCCTACAGTATCAGTACAGCCAGTATACAACTGCTGTTGCAGTAGCACAAAAACACTAGAAGCAGCAGTAGTGTTAGCTGTAGTAGTACAGGTAGCAGCAGTACCAGTAGTGACTGTAGTAGAGGTATCTGTAGTTGTACATTAGTAGTACTGGCAGAATGGATAACAGTAGTAGCTGTAGAAGCAGTCGTATTGTCCAGAGTTGTAGCAGTAATAGCAGCAGGAATGGCTGTGAGTGTTGCTGTGAGTCCATCTATAGATGCTGAATAAACCTTACTGAAAGACTAGATCATACTCTGATTGCTTTATTAAACAAATTGCCACCACAGTACCTTTGCGTGCCTGCTCCTCCTGTTTGAGGTTGATGAGCAGGAAGCGAGGGCTCTCAGGACAGAAGGGCAGCAGGATGCACTGCAGCACAGCAGGGGCCACAGTGAGGGACAGCAGCAGGGGCCACAGCTTGTCTGAGCCCAGCAGAGCCTCTAAACCAAAGATCTAAACACAGAGGGCCACAACAGCTGGGTCAGATTTACAGCAAATCAGTACTGTACCTAACTATATTACACAGTAAGAACTTCTTTATTGGATTTCTGGCTCATAAATCAGCTGTTATTTCATTAAATCTGAGGTTTGTTAGGAAGCCTCCTGCTGACCTGAGCGATCAGGATGCCAATCACCACACCGAGCTGGTGAAGAGTGCCAAAGGCTCCTCGGAGGGGAGTGGGCGACACCTCGCCCACGTACATGGGAGTCAGGCCGGTAAAGAGACCGCAGAACAGGCCAATGACCAGGCGACCGGCAATTACCATCTCATAGGAGGAGCAGATGGTGGAGAAGCCCATGAGGAGGCCGCCGATCACCGCCAGGCAGTTGACCAGGAACATGGAACGACGCCTGAGGAGGAGGAGGAGGGTAAGGAAAGAGAACATGTAATTGTACAGTGTTTCTGAACATAACACATGCCAATATTTTAGGAGATTAGTGATTGGCTTCAGTGTTGTTTCATTTACTGAGACAAGAGAAAAGGAGGCTGGTGATGGGGAAAGCAGCTGAGAGGTTTGTGGTTAAAGAAAAAGTTCATTGATTAACTGAGGAATTACCATTAGTGTGTCAGGACTGATTGACCTGCCTGAGCATATAGGAAGGTCAGGAGCTATCCTGTCTAATGAGTTTATTGACAGACGGGTGTTAGTCCAGTTTCACACTGCAAACAGTGTGTTTAGAGTGCATGGCCTCGTGTGTCAGAATATCAGGAAATCTATTTTTTATTTTGTTCTTTTGTGAGTCTAGGATTTTATTAACTACATCTATTTAAAGGAATCCTTTTGGGAATACTTCTATTCGCTCCCTATTTGAGAATTAGATAAGAATACATCTACTCTGGTGGCTTTGAAAAGAGCATGGATGGCTATTACAGCTTCAGGGCTGGCTGACGGCAAGGCCAATTGGTGAAAATACTCTAAATATAGCGTACACTTAACCTGATATTGATTTTTGTAAGTGGACCTTTTTTTAGGTGGCTAAAATGTGTTTTGTTGCACAGCAGTGCATTGCTTAGCATCTGCTGTAGGCAATACACTGACTATGGATAAGTACCTCATACAACCCAGCTTAAAAAAACCTGAACTATCCCTTTAAGACTGCATTTAAGACCTCCTTTATCTTCTATGGTGATAGAATAGAAGCAAATATATAAATTATAAAAATAAAAATATGTCTACCATCACATCTAAAGTGGATTTATTAACACACTCTTGCTTGTTTAATC
>NW_023340268.1:2131389-2131902 GCF_004916995.1 Morone saxatilis
TATTTTGCCCAGATTTTTGTTAATCTGAATATGTTGACAATTTCATACCATTTTAAGTGAGTGAGAAAAATGTATTTCCACTGTGAAGTGCAAATTTCTTTAACGGTATATGGAAAAAATATTTATGGCAGTGGTCAAAACAACAGTGTTGACACAGAAAGAAAGAGGGATTATGGTTTGCTTCACAGAGGCAAATGGAGGACTGAAGGAACAACTCTAGGGAACATTAGAGCCGAGCAGTGGACTCAAGTCAGACACGCTTCATGTCCTCCATTAGCAGTAATGGCTTGTGACAGTTCAGCTGAACCACACAGGAAATACTCCATTAAAGAAAAAGCACAAAACTCACAGCAGAGAAACATTTGAAATTCAGATTGTCATTTGTACCTGTGCATTATACGGATACAATGTGCAAACACCTCAGCTGGTTATACTGAATTCCTACCTGCCAAATCGGTTTGCCATGACTCCCACACTGAAGGAGCCAACCATGCCACCAACGCTAAAGATGGC
>NW_023340268.1:2132062-2159329 GCF_004916995.1 Morone saxatilis
AAGGAATACTTCAACATTTTGGGAAAAACACATTTGCTTAGTTAAATGAGATTTTAAGATTAATCAAAGATTGATACAGTTCTAGTGGTAAACAGCTAGCCTGGCTGTGTCCAGAGTTAAAAAATGTGCCTACCAACACCTCTATGGTAAATTCATTAACAAAATGTAATTTGTTTGTTTAATCTGACAGAGAATTGTCAAGAGTTTCACTGCTTCTAGTCCTTATGCTAAGCTAACTAATCCATTCCTAATGGATGGATATGATGTTTAATTATCTGAAATGTATGCAGTATTTGGTATATTTCTCTTTATGCAGTTGCCAAATTAGCAATAGAAAATGTTGTAGCTTGGTTTAAGGGTAGTTATGGAAAGCTTCACCTGTGTTTGAACTCAAATAATCAAATTTGAAGCTGCACAGAGTTAACAGTTTCATGTTTAAATCCACTCATCGTATCTGCCTGGATCTTAAAGCAGTCCCACAACAGAGACAATTCTCCTATCTGAACTAACTGAGACACATTGGCGCAAAGTAAAGCTGCTTCTCCACAAACAGGCACCTAGGGACCAAGAGATAAGAGCAACATTCAAACTAACAGCAGTGGGTGAGCAATCAAGAGCTTTCCTCTCCTGTTTGGTTTGTTCTGATGTCAGACACCAGCTGGGATCTGTGGCTTCACATAACAGGATTTGCAGATATGTACCTTAATGATTACCTGTTGCTCACATCAGAGACGTTAAGGTGCAAACCGTGTGCAGCTCAACCAACCTGCTCTGGCGCATTGATGACTCCTGTGTTGTAACCGAACTGCAGAGAGCCGATGACAGCGGTGCCCAGAGAGAACAGGAGATAGCCTGTTACCTGATTACCTTCCTGTGAGAGAGAGAGCGAGAGAGAGGGGGAAGAACGGGGGGAGAAAGTTGCCATGAGAAGAAGAATGGAGGAGAAGCAGCAGAAAATGCAGATGAATGTGGAAATAAAAGCAGGATGTGGAGGAAGGAGACAAAGAGAGAGAGAGACATAATAAATATGAAATCTGAGCTCATAATCACATTTCCAGTAATGGCAGGCGGCATACAGATGCAATTAAACTGCGATGCTGACGCCAGACAGGTCGGTGATGCAGCACACATTATTATTATAAACAATAATATCAGGTATCAGACGGTAAACAAACGACACATAAATACACATGGAGCCAACAAGATTACTCATCATGTTTAAACTAAAATCACTACGACTGCCATGACATCAGCTCTTTATCTCATTCATGTAAACATAAATTTATAATAATCCTAGAAAATGACAAAACCAACAAATATAACTTTAAAACCAACATGAATACACAACATTTAGGGGATAAACTATATATTTGTATAAAAGTTTAGAGGCCCTACACACTAAGTTTCAGTTACGTAATCTGTTGCTTTAATTGTTTTTATGATTGTTCTTGAACATGGTCAGCTAAATGCAAATGAAATTCAGTTCCACCAGCTCTGAGCCAGCCCCCATAATACTCTCGATTCATCTCCGTAATGAAATCAGTATAAAAGGAGCAGTCGCTGTGGTCATGGCGATCATCTGACCCTCATCAAGCCAGCATAAGAGGTAGCATATCATTTATAAATCAGATTATTACACACTGATCAGAGTCCTGTGTCAAGTCAAAACTATTTTTCTTTTTCTTAAATTAACTTAATTGTTCTATAAAGCCTATAAACTGATCCATAATAATGACAATAACACTGACATTTATACTGAGAGGAGATAACAATATCAAACCTATATTAAAATAGTTTTAAATGATCAGATTTGTCATTATTCCTTTATAAATTTGTTTTCCTTTTTTTTCTTTCTTATCATTTTTACCTATTATCAAAGTGAGAAAACTAAAAGTTCTTATAAAACTAACTTTGAGACCATCAGAACAAAAATACCCAAAGTTGGTGCAACTCAGTTATTATGCCGACTGGGCCGGTTCATTGTGGGAAAATGGATAGAAACCACGACCAATCTCTCCAGAGAAAAAATAAAAATAAGATGATGATAATTCTCAGAGGGAAGGTAGGACTAAAACGTTTGGGTTAAAAGTCAAATTAAAGGTCCAGTATGTAACATTTAGGAGAATCTTTGGGTAGAAATTGAATATAACATTCATAGGTATGTTTTCATAAGTGTATAATCACCTGAACACTGTGGGTCACCCTCCACGAAGGCCTGCTCTATCAAGGATATAAGTAACAGCACAGCACAAAATGTCTGTTGATTAAAGGACAGGTTTACTATTTGTTGACATATTACCAAGTAAATATCACCACTACAAACCAGATAAAAGGGTCATTTTTTATTGGTAGAATTAATATATAGACATGTTTATTATCCTGTAAGCTTCCAAGTTTCCAATAAGCAGACTGACCCTGGAATTTGAAAGTCAAACAATATTTAAACTGCTTAAACTGCTGCAGAGTGGTTGAGTTTCTTTAAAATTAAGCTACAGGACTTGTTATTCTATATAAGGTACATTTAATTATGTTTTATCTATCCATCACTCCATTTCCTAAACTGCTCATCCTTTTCAGGGTCATTGGGGAGCTTGATTCTATCCCAGCATGCATCAGGCATCAGAAACAGAAATTTCCAGCTGTCAAAATCCATAAAAAAAGGAACGTTTGTTACTGGACAGCAATTAGAGTTCAGTAAAGGTCAGAGTTTATTAAACAAGTCTTGATATGAAATTCCTGGCAGGTCAAGCTGGGTCACAGCAGTAGGAATTAGGCCACTGTGTCTTTGTTTGTGCTGATGTCTGTAATAAACAGGCTCGCTGCTGACGAGGCAGAATGCGCTGCTGTTATTTGAGACAGTATAGAGACCTGGACAGGCCTCAGGTGATCCACTGCCCTTGGCACAACAATATCAGAGCGAGGTCACACAATATTAGCATTGGACTGCACTTCTCAGGGTTCGTTTCAGCCGGGTGGGTGTTGGCTGCTCTGGACCAATCAGACAACGTGAGAGAAACATGAATGGGAAATGATGTGAAGGTCAAAGTGGAATTATTCAAAAGAGGGATTAGAAACTGCTGAGACGTGCAGTGATTTCTTTTACATTTTGTGGCCTTTATGTGAAGCTCAGAGCATCAGTAGTTGAAGCCGAGATCAGCAGCTACTGACCACAACTTCTGACTGTCATCTAAGTACAAAGACGTGAAATGGCAGCACAGCGTGTGACAATTTCACATTCATTTTCTTGACAAACATCCGCCTGGAACAATCCCTGTTTAAGCCTTGACTCGAACCAATGAGCCATGAGATGAATCATGATGCCTTTTAAGTGAGTGATAATACACAAGCAGGTGTTCTGATGGATGAAAAGAATGAACGAGGCGAAGGTAGAAACAGCATTATTCACCTCTGCCAAGTTAGCTGAAAAAGGTCATTATGTTTGACAGGGAATCCACTGAGGGAAGAATGTCAAAGCTTGTGATCATCACACAGTTCTACCATCCTCTCTCCGAAGAGCAGTACTACCGGGTCTCAGGTCTGTAGTTTGGTAATTTGAGCAAACAAATTAATTTAGGAATAATTATGCAACATGTAAGGAGAGAACCGAAATAATGAAGGCGTTATAACTACATTTTGACATAAAGTAGGCATTAGTGCTCATAGGACCTTATTATTATGATGTAAAAAGGAAATAAAAGAAACATATGAGTTAGTAGAATGTGTTTTGCAACAATCTCCACCTTCTACTTCTTCTTCTTTGCATTCATTGAATAAATCATCCACATAGTCCATGGAATCTGTTTAGAACCAAGATTTTTTAAAAATCTTTTCTCAGAGTTAATGAAATCTGCTCTTTGGCCAAATAACCTTTTTACTGTTGTGCTGTCTCCCTTTGTTTGCATTAGTTCCCTGAGGATTTAGGTGACATTTACAAGCAATCAATTATTCGGTGAGCCCACACAGACTGAAAGCCACCGCATCTCTCTGGGTGTGTCTGCAAATGGATGGCTTGTATTCAGTATCTAAAATGGATACCAGATAGAGACCTTTGAAAGTTTGATATTTTCTCTCATTTCTTAATTGTCAATTGGCTTTCAGTTAAAACATTAAAACATTTAAAAAAAAGTAATAGATATTTAATGTTTTCTCCATATAATGACTGGTGCAGCTTTATAATATTCACTCTCAGTAGGTTTATATAAATAATATTATAAATACGATATGACAATCTGTAAGCATGTAATAAGACCAATTCAATGATTATTGCAATCCTTGCAATTGTATATTAAACAAAATGCAGAAATGTGGCCTTTATTATTGGCCTATGTGATAAGTATGTATTTTCATCCTGTCAGAATAAAGCAAATGCAAATTAGATTGCTTAGTTTCAGTTTTAAAGTAGTCCTCCTTTAATTTAGTATTGCACCTCCACAAAGTTGGGGCTTTGCCAGTGACACATTAACACAATCGATGCAACAGAAGTTGACTTATTATTATTCATTTTTAATCCCTAGTATGGCTCCAAAGATGCTAGATCCTATAATTTTGATAATGCAACCAACCAGTTTGCAACACAAGCTCACTGTTATGCAATATATTCTCTAAGAGGGTTATTTCCTTAGTTGCCCCACCAACAGAACCACAGAAGGTTAGTTGGCTATCATTCAACAGCTTCCACAGACAGCAGCAATGAATACAATATATCTGCAGTATCTGATTGGTTACCCTTCACAAGTAAAAGCCTATCAACAGTGAACGCTGCAGCGCCTCAGGTGGACGGAGACTGGAGCTGTGAGTGGAGCTGTGTGTTGAGGGGAAGGCTGCAGATGTTTCCGAAGTTGCAATAAAACATCACAATCTTATAATCAGGCGCTCTTATAACCTAATCTAAGGAATTATTACTTAAGGAATTATTACTGTAAACAGAAGCAGTAAAGTGTACGGTTGAATCAACGGTCACGATCAACGGTTCACATGCATGCTGAACTGCACAGGGTCAAGGATCAACAGTAATCTGTCTATCTTATGTTAAACCCTGTATTTCTGCACAGATGCAGATAAAGATTAGGCTAAACTAGTATTATTAATATTATGCTATTTGGAGAATTAGATTCCAGTGGTGGCTAACTGTTTCTGACTCATGTGATCTAAAAATGTCCAATAACTCCAGAGCATTGTAAAGTCCAAAAGTCACAATTTATTGAAAAAAACATATATCATTTCCAAAATGAACAACATGTTTTTATCTAACAAAATCCATATCTGCTTCAAGCCATATCTGTTAGCCTCTCAGAAACAACAATTTCACTGCGGCCTGTTTGCTCTCCTGCCAACGGGGCAGTCTGGCACCAATCAAAGAGCACCATAAAATCCATTTATATTACCACAGTAATAAAAACTCTATTTTGGCTCGTCATTACAAAACAAAAATCATATCATATCATATTTTCTGCCTTTATTGGATCAGCCTACAGATATTTATGTTGACAAAATTCATTAAAGAAAGTTGACTTAATAAAAAAATACTAAGTTAATGTGATTAATCACTCATCACTGATTCAAAATGAAGATTTTGTACAAGGTTTTTTTTTCATTTGAAAACCTCAGTACCTTCAGTACAGTCCCTGATATTAAGGTACAGGAAAATGATTATATTTCTAAGGAAGAACTTAACTTAATTCTTGACTGATCCTTCATCATCCGTCTAAAATCATCAACATCACTTAAGTGAAAAGTTAATTAAATAAGACCGATGAGATGAGAAAAGAGCCCTGAGCGCGTCACAAGATCCAAATGTAACTCATTGTGTTGTCTATCAGCTATCTATCAACCCCATGAGACACACACACACACACACATACACACAGACACACATCCTGCTATATTTGCCCTGAAGTTCACCTTCCTCTTTTCTCTGTCTCCCTTATTGACTCTGTCCGTGTCTGGTTTTTTTGTCAAGTCACAGTGACTCAGTAGAAATTATTGGTCACGTGATGGCACCCAAAACGTCTCTGTCGATAAGGATTGACAACAAGAGTGAGTAGGTCAAATAGCTATACAGCTGCTGAAATGACACTTTAACTTGTTTGTGTTTAAGAACCAGACTCTTACTTAGCGTCTGTAAAGTGTAACGTCCCAGGATATATAGCCCTGTATTATCGTGGTGACAAATCCTTTGTTCAAATCCTTTTTAATCTTATGAATGTTGGATTTTTGTTTCCCAATCTGAACAACCTTTTAGTATTACTCAGCTCAATCACCTCTCAGCTGGATTTCAAGCATTTTAATCTCATTACTTCAAACATGACAAAGATTGAATGTCTCATACTGTTTGAAGAGGAGCAGAAACACGATGCAAATCCATGAATGCCAGCTGAAAACGTTGCATAAGGCGGCTCCAGACAAACTTCTGAGTAAGCAGCCTGTTGCAGCACGCAGATTTGCTGAACAGATGCTGTGTTACTACGGTAACCGTTGTCACGATGAGAGAATGTGCTCACACTGTCCTAATACACAAATCCAACCTGAGACCTTGCATACCTTTCAGCTTTAACACTCAGATTTGAACTGGGAAACAGTCCCACACCTAGAGGTGTTTCAAGTACAATTACTGTAAGCATGACTCAGATTCCCGCTCCGACTCATATAATCATCCTTCTCAAACTCCACACAAACGTCATCTTTCTTTCCTGCCTCATTTAAGCTCCCAGTCTCTCTCTCCTCCCTCCCTTTCCCTCCATCCAAGCAAGAGTGTCCATAAAGCTCCCTCGCCCCAACCTCCTGCCTTCCTCCATCTCCATGGCAACAGCCTGGAGGTGACAGTTTTATTGACACAGGCTGAAAGTAACCACGGCACGGCAGCCACGCCACGCACGCACACATGCGGCAGGGTCTCATAAACCAAAGTAGCACTCCTGCTATAGTGAATGTGGGTGTGGACACATGTATGCACTCTCTCACACATACACACACACACACATACACACACACACAATGACTACATCTGACCCACATAGGGTCCGAGCCAGCCAATGCAGCTTCTCCAATCAACTTCCAAATAAAAGCAGGAGGTTAAATGTATTGAGCTGTGTTTTAGGGCTGCAATAACTGTTGATTTATTGCATAACCATTTGGTCTATAGAACAGCAGAAAAGAGAAAAATGTCCATTAAAATTTCCAAGAGCACAAGGTGAGATTATCAGACATCTTATTTTGTCAGAACAACTATCCAAATATCCACTTTACTAAGACATGAGGGCAGCTAATTCTTACATTTGTGAAGCTGGAACCATCAAATGTTTGGCATTTTTGCTTTAAAGTTGGGTTAAACTGATGAATCGTTTATCTAAATAGTTGCCCATTCATTTTCTGTCGACTGACTGATCGATGACTCCACTAATTGTTGCAGCTCTACTGTTTTGGGTGATGAAAACTGGCTGGGTGTTAGCGTGAGGGTCCCAAAGGGCTCGGGTCGTGCTTTGATGAGCTGGTCAATATTTGGCAAGAGCGATAAGAGCAGGATGCAAAGTCAGAGCAGTGCAGGACGCCCGGCAGGGACGCAGAAAAGTCTGTACACACACAGTGACACACATTTGTGCAACTAAACTTACTACTACACCAGGAGTCATGGGAGTCTGAGGTCGTGTTTGTAATTTGGCTGCCCGCTGAATTTGACCTTTGCTGTCCCTTAAGAACAGGTTTTAGCACAAACATAGCATTAGTCTTTTCTTCTGTGCACCCAGAGACAGTTGCAGCATGTTCATCCTCACTTTTAAGGCAAATTTGAATTTGTCCAAAGATTTCACACTCACTCCACAGCATACTTCCAGAGATATTTATCCTGATGTTGGTTTGTCTACAGACTTCAATGTGGCATTGATCGTTTCTATGTTTTACAAGCAACACCCATAGAAATATGAGAATGACTTGTCCTCGTGCTACACTGTTAAATATCCTCTGTTGGTGATGATGGGAGTTATTTTATAAAAACACAGTCTATTTTACTTTTTCTATTGTAACCACTTTGGGCGATCTCCATCTACTGCCTCATCTACTTCTATTTTATACATAATTATTTATTGAATCAATCTCATTGAGATCATAGACCTCAAGAGAGAGCAGCAGATAAAAAGAAAGGTAACAAAAGGACACATACAAAGCACACAGAGCATCAGAGACAATCACCTCCATCACTAAATACATACATTTCTTCTGATCTACTTCCACTTCTAATTTGATTTTCAACAGTTCCCAGAGTTCCTCTCAGCAAATCCCTGAGGAAGGGTGTGAATGTGCATTCGTCTGTGGGTAATGTGTGTACGTGCAGAGAGCGGCAGCATAGCTAGAGAGATGAGTGTGTTTTTTCAGCTATATGAAGAGGCTTCTTGAAGCTGCATTGCATTCTGGTCTATTTTATGCTACTGCAATTATAGAACGTGGAGTCTAAACCTTTACAATGATGGATTTATCATTGAATGCAATGTTTACTGGGATGTTTGGCATTGTGGAAATGTATTTAATGTTTGGAGAAGAAATGCATAAATCATCCACCCTTCTTCTAAAACAAACACATTTCTTTACTCCAAACTACCAGCTTCAATAAAAAGAAAATTAAACGATTTTTCCGCTTCTGTCTCTTGTTCTGAGGATGTTCAGGCCTCATAAATACACAGGACAGTAATACTGAGCACAGACCTACATCATATCAAAAGTACATCGGCAACACACACATCTGCAGCGCTCATGTGTGAGTCACAGAGTTATTATGGTACACATACAGGCTCACACCGCCCACACAGCCCTGCTCAGACGCTGCTCACACACGTCCAGAAACCACAACTCCACTGAACTCTTGAAATCAATCACTCAACTGTTCATGAATGCATTATTAACTTTAAACACCAAGTTAATAATCAACGCTAAATAAAAGCACTTCAGAGAATATGAAGAAAGAGAGCCACTCGCCTGCCCTTCCATCTTCTAGAGATCTAGCTGGATGATCACCAGGCCAATGTTTCACTCCAACTGAGGGATGCAGGGAGGAGATCTTCAGGTGGTGGTTAAAAGCTTTGCAGGACCCGCCCGCCGGCGCTGACAGCTGCAAAAAAAGGAACACACCTGATTAGGCGCTGTCCGTGGTACTAGCCGGCTCTGGCAGGAAGGACACGACCGCTTTCCCCTCCATCCCCGCAGGACACCGATCACTAATAATCGATAGCATGCATTATACAGCTCATATCTGAAGCTATGGGAAATAAAAAGAGGACATTTTGTTGGCCTAAGTCTTTCTGTTTCTGGGGTGTCAAACTGGAGCCAGCTGCAGATTTCTCCCACCCAGCTGGTCCGATAAAAGCCCCCGGTGCTAACGCTGCCTGCAGCGGACAGTAAGGTGCCCCTCACCTGTGTGGAGTCCCGGGCCGGACAAAGGGAGCTCTCGGTGAGCTGCAGAGGTCGCTTCTCGCAGCAGTGCCTCCCTCCGTTTCTCTTCTGATTCCTCTCATGCAGGAGCTGCGAGGAGTCCTGCACGTAAACGCACGCACTTCTTTTTATTTATTTCTTTTTTTTTCAGCTACTCCATCAACCTATGAAAAACTGGGATGCTGGGATGTCGTGCCGTTGCCCCGCCCTCTGCTCTTACGTGCAGGACTCCGTGTGTCTCTCTTTGCATCATCACCGCGTCCCGTGAGCCGCCGCGGCGCCAAGCTCCTATTATGGTTGCGGCCTTTTATTCGGTTAGTTGGTCAGCTCAGTTGACGAAAGCGCGGGCGCATGCGCGGAGGGATGGTCCCTGAGGGTCGTGAGGATATGATTGTGATCACCCCACACCCCTCCCTCCCTCCCTCCCTCTCCCTGTGGTGTCCTCCTCGCCTTCCCATGATGCCTCTCGCCGGGCGACCTTGACAGAAGCCGCTGGGTGACTGATGCTGATGCTGCGGATGCTGATGCAACGCGGTCCGTTACTGAGGCAACGGGTCATGCGGTGCGGCTCGGATGATGCTCCAGTTGTAGAAAATGATTACTTTTCAAAGCTTTTTGTGTATTTGCAGACAGAGACGGATTGTGAACAGCCTGTCCATGTCAGTGTGAAGTAAAAGCGCATTTATAGGGTATCAGATACTGCACTCACTGCAGGTCCCCCAGTCTTATGATCTGCTTGTGACTCAGAGACAATAACAAAAGTCAGCTGTACACATCATGGAGGTTTGTGTAAAATGGTTATGCAATGAATTTAGTGTGATTCAGTTCTGTAAGAGTGAGTTTAGAGAAAATCTGCTGCTGAATGGAGCTCATGGTGAGATTGTTCACTCAGTGTTTTCCCCATAAACATTCAGTGTCAGACTTTTGGGTCAATAGGAGAAGAAGTCCTGTAAGTGTTTGTGAAACCATAAAATTCTACCAGCTTACAATTTCATGAGAACTGGGCAAACCCTGTCTGCTGATGAAGATCATGTGACATACTCTAAAGCTCTGGACCAGCTACTAAATGGAATCTGTGTTGGGTTTTTTCCAACTTCTACTTCCTACGTTTCGAGGAGCAATTTCTTCTTTTTTCTTAATTACTTGTCTTTACTTTACTTAATATATTGGTACTTTATTTATGTAATATTGCCCTTCTGTTTCGTATGCCATTCCTATGTTGTACTAAACCCTCTGAGGCTACATAAATGAAAATCAATTCATTTTTAATTATTAATGTCTCCATTCAAAAATAAGAAGAGAATATGTTACGATACATACATGATACCTCGACACTTATTTACGACCCCATCCCATAAAACTCCATCAGTGTCAGTGTCAATGAAAGTGGTCTTCACTACTCACAAGACTGCAGATTAATATTTAATATATACTCATTTAACTGCATTGTGGAGGTCTCTGGGCCCTATTTAGTGGTACATTATTTTCACTTTTCAAAATAAAAGCTCACGTTTGTAAAAAATATAATGCACATATTCCTGGCTCTAACGTTCATATTTTCTGGTTATGTAGCTGGCTGATGTAGGGGGACGTTCTCAACATTAGTTTGAGCAGGGAATCATTATCAAGTATAAAGAAGGACAAATACAAAAGGAGTTCACAGTAACATTATATAATTTATTTAGTTGCTTCTGTACAGAAAAAGCAGATGCTTCATGTTAAGATACTACAGTGGATAAAAGGTAAAGATGGATGGAGAGGAATGTGTTTGTTCAGATCTTCCCGGGGAAAGATCCCGCCTCCACCTGCTCGTCCCATTTCTGAACCTGCAGGAGAGAGAAAGAGGAGAGAGAGGGAGGCTTAAAGACGGACCAAGATATCATTCTTAAGGTAAAAACTGGACCTTAATACCAGACATCATGTAGGTAGGATTTCTATGGATAGATGATAAAATGTGCTCAGGTATGGCTTGAGATAGAGAGACATTTGTGTATTTATGGTTGATCATAGCAGTTCTTAAATTATGAAAACAGACTAAATAAATATGTAAATGTATAGTCGTGTCAAGTCCTTCATGTGGCTCTGTGTAGGTCGCTGGTGTGAAAACAGCTTTGGTGTAGCGTACCCAGCTGATGGGGCACAGGCTCTTGTAGACCCTCTGGTACCACATGCAGGGAGTTGTGTCCTGGTCTTTGGCGGACAGAGCTTTGTTACATCTGTGGAAATCTGCAGGGAACACAGAGAGAAAGACGAGACGCGTCAGAGCGGGAAACAAACAGCCAGCAGCGATCCCCGACAAGAGAGCCATTAGTCTGAATCAGCACGTTCCATAACTTAAATAAACTCGCTATGACAATTAAAGTCCATGGGATATATTCATTCAATTATGGATGAAACCTTTTTTTAAATGAACTACATACTTTAGGTTGCAATCATGCCCTCATTCAGTCCCTACGTCTGTGTGGTTTCACAAAGCACTCGCTTATAGCTACTTTTACTTTGAAAATCAGCAGGCAAGCAGCAGTGATCGATACTGAAGATGGGTAAACGAACCGTTCATCCAAACTGTAGCGCGGCCTGAAATGAAGCTCAAATACAGCCGCTTCCAGATGTCCTCCCGACTAAATAAAGACCAACAAAACAATAAAAAATGTAAATGGAGGAAGGCTGAGACAGAATTATAACTCCCACAGCTCTTCAGTCGGCTGACTCACTAACAGAGGGTGCAATTACTCTCCAGCAGATCAACCAGCAAACCCCTGTGACACAGCAGCAAATGTGCACACTTTCTTTTTTATTTGTTGAAATAATGCAGCAGAAGCAGAAGCAGGACTGATTCATGTGAGTTTCAACACAGCTTTGATTTCAACACTGAAATCCAGACGCTTTTATTCGAACAAATTACATTTACGTACGTGTTCAGAGATAGAAGAATGTGTGAAATGAAGTTTGGGGCTGAGATAAAATGTCTGGGTTTCAGCTCTTCTCTAACGAAGAGGACAAATCCAGTAGGACAATGTTGGAAATGCTCAGTACAGTTGACAATGGCACATAAAAAGCCTTTGTGTGAACGGATGATGAGAGCTGACATTCACACATTAACTCGTCACTGTGAACACACACAAGCTGAGCAATATCAATGATGTTAAGAACAAAGGGAAGACATGCAGACGGAGGATTTAGAGGAGAGCGAAGTGACTCTGACGTAGATGTGACCCGCGTCCATCTTTACCTGCTTTGGTTAAAAGTTCAGGTTGTATTCAGCATGAGAGGAAAGGAGGGAACGGCCCTGTATCGGTCTGACACAAGGAAACATGCAGATATTCTTCATCAGTGAAGAAAGGTATGAAGAAACCTGAAGGATCAGTATTTAACAGCTCTGACCGGGTCTGCACTGTATGCACTCCATGTATGTGAGGTAAACTGTGGGAGGCAGGCGGTCTTGTTTACCCAGATAGTTCTGGAAACAGTTGCGGGTCTGGTTGGTGTTGGGGAAGCGGGCGTCGAACGGAGCCGTCCTGTAGTTCTTGAGCTTCTCATCGATATGATCAGACATCTTCAGCTGCTGGATATCTGCAGAGGAACAACAGCATGTGAGCATCTCTCAACTGGGCCCACGCTGATTAGACACAGTAGAAAAACAGTGGATGTGCATTTACAGATAGGCCATTTTTAGCCCCAAAACACGCTGTACAGTGCAGTGGATGGCAATGA
Organism: Morone saxatilis; assembly: GCF_004916995.1. Classification (NCBI taxonomy): domain Eukaryota; kingdom Metazoa; phylum Chordata; class Actinopteri; family Moronidae; genus Morone; species Morone saxatilis. The sequence goes on from NW_023340268.1 coordinate 2,145,194, forward strand.
GCACCTCTTGGTAAACTTTAGAGTTTGCTCAGTTTATGCCGGTTTTGGTAACTGTGTTGGGTGCCGATTTTACCAGATGGATTTAATGACTGATAAGAGAAGTTTATTTTTTCTGTACGATGTAGCGTTCAGCAATAAAACAAGAGAAATTAAAAAAACACCGCTTTTCCAAATGGAGTTCGGCGCACCGCGTCTGCATACTAAAGACAGAGCAACGCTTTGATTTGACGCTTGTTTGTTACGTTAGCCAAGAGTGGCTTATTGTTCAGTCACTATTTGTAAAGAATAAAATGAACGCTGGTTCAAAAATACATCTTATTAAAATTAACTGCAATTATAGACCTGTTCCCTGACGTTAATCTCTACCCAGAAATAGATAAATTAGCGATAAACCGGGTCAGCTGTCAGTGGATGCTAATAATTTACTGTAGGATCTACCTGTCTGCCAGAGAAATACATAAATACCTGAGATAAATGTCTTTTAATGCTATTATTAACTATGTAGACCTGCTGAGGAAGCACAAAGCGTCGTATTCTTGATAAAAGCTGTTTACCTTGCTCAGAGATATTCCGCTATAATCCCTCAGTGTCCTTTAGTCTGAAGGGCTGCACAGCCGCAGAGGACGTCGGGAAACAGAAGTGACCATTCGGGTAGTGTTTAAAGAGGCAGCACCGCCACCTGCTGGACGCAACGTGCAGGTACAACGGCAGCCTTTTATCACGCAGCCACCTTTAAAGGATGCATTACAGAATATACAAAGAAAAACATGTTATACTTCACCTCATCTGCTTAAATATTCCGCTTTAAAGTTCATTCTTGACCTTGGAAATAATCTGACTGGAAATCTTCCACTGAAAACTATTAAATGTGGTTGAGGACCTAGTTCTAACATGTTTTGTGCTTATATACTGTATATCATTATTGTCTTGTAACCTGTGATCAGTGTAGTAATGTCATAAAATATATCACCACACCACTGACATGGCTTCTATATTATTTTATTTAATGCATTCCCATTTACATTTAGTTAATTCAGTTCATTTGTATCTCTAATAATATCATTGTTTATTTTTAAAATGAAAATTGGTTAACGTTTAGGACTTTGGTTGTGGAAAGACAAATGACCTGAAGGATTAATTAGTTTAATATTAATGATTGTCGGTGTGTTGTGAAGATTCCTGCTAAAAAAAAAAATGTGAACAAACAAACCAAAAAAAAAACAACGTATTTTATTATTATTTTTATCATTATTATTAGAACAACTAATACATGTAACTAAATTGCTTCTTACCAATCTGGTTGATTCATTATATATTAATTGTTTCTTTCCTGCTTTGTTGCCTTCTCTCTTCTGATATCTTCTCTTCTGTTTTCTCCTCTCCTCTCCTCTCCTCCCTCCCCTCCCTCTCCCCTCCTCCACTCCTCTCCTCCTCCTCTCCCTCCCCTCCCACTCTCCTCTCCCTCCCCTCCTCGCTCTTCTCTACTCTCCCTGTCAGAGTAGCTTCGTCTCTCTCCTCTCCTCTCTCTCCTCCCCTCCTCTCCTCTCTCTACTCTACTCTACTTCTACTCTCCTTTCACCTCTTCCACTCCTCTCGCACTCCCTCATCACTGTAGAGGTACTCTGTCTCGCTCTCGTCTCCCTCTCGTCTCTCTGTTTCCTCTCCTCCTCTCCCTCCTCTCTCGCTATCGGTCTCTCTCGTCTCCTCTCGTTTCCTCCACCCTACCCCCATCTCCCTCCTCCTCTCCTCTCGTCTACTCTCTCCCCACTGTCTCCTCCTCTCTCACTCCCTCCCCCTCACGTATAGTAGATTGTTCCTCTCGTCTCCCTCCTCCTCTCCTCTCGTCTCCGCTCTCCTCTCCTCTCCTCTCTCTGCCCTGCCCCTCCCTCCCTCCTCCCTCTCCTCTCCGTCCTCCCCGTCCTTCCCCTCACTGTAGATGTAGCTTGTCTCCTCTCCGTCTCCTCCGTTTTCCTCTCCTCTCTCCTCTCGTCTCCTCTCGTCTCGTCTCATCTCCCCTCCTCTCTCCTCCTCTCTCCTCCCCTCCCCTCACTGTAGAGTAGCTTGTCTCCTCTCACAGATCCTCCTCAGCTGGTTGGAACATCTGGAGATGTACCAGCTCCTCCTGTAGTCGTCTCCTGGGGTGATTCGACCACACAGCTCCCTGCTGTCTGTGTTGTCAGGCTCATGTAGCCGAAACCTGCAGGAGAAAACAAAAACAAAAACACAGTCTTTAATCTGTTACCATGGCAACCACTACTCCTCTATATGAAAATACATCATAAAATTACAACAGCCTCCGGCTGTCTTTCAGTCCCCTCCCATTATGGCAAATGTAATCAAAGTCGATCCAAAGAGAAGACTGAAGATACTGTAACTAACTAGAAACATTTAATAATTCTAGCTTCCTTTTTTATTTTCACTTAATAAATACTTTAGAATTAGTGTTAATGTGTACAAAATAATTTAAAAAAGGGGCCGTTCTGGTGACCTCAAGTTGCATGTAAACCCCTCTCTCTATCCTTTCCTTTCGGGTCACTTCTATGTACTCGTTATCAAAGAACTAAAAATACCAACATAAAAATTTCTGTTAATAATTAAAGTAAGTACAGTAGGCCATATCTGCTACCTTTCCCTTAAAAATAAAGATAAAGATAACATCTATTCAGTTTCAGCCTGAGTCTTTTGTTATTTATATTTAATCATAGATAATAAATATCATCTCATATCTGTGATATCTGAGGAAGATTTAAATATATTAAATCTATATAAAGAACTTAATAAAACATATTTAATATGATGGGATTTCCTCTTGAGTACATTCAACTAAACGTGAAGTATATCTGACTTTAAATAAGATCCAATGTTTTAAAATAAGTAGTGACTGAAAAAACCTAATCCCAAAATGAAAATTAGGGTTACGTTTTTTTAAAATGAACTAACTGTGACTTTAAAGTTTTGTAGAGTAATTTAGTAGAAAAGGACTGAAATGTTTCATTCTGTTGATTTTAATGTTTGAGTATATAATATATAAACAAACACACATAAAAGTGTCTGATACTGCCCACTTTAAGTCGTGTGTTGTTTCCTTTTAACTGTTTACTGTATACACATTATTATTCTAAGGTATGTTGCTTCTCATTGTGTATTTTATTGTGTTATTTATTCATTTTTATATTTAAATAATGAGGAAAGTTTGTCTAAATCTGCACAGACTCAATAGATTTAACCTATTTTGTGTAATAGAGTATATTTTTTTCTTCACAATACAAATATTTTACTCAGGGGTTTATCTGCATTTCAATATCTTCAAATGGAATCGCTCGTCTCAAGTTTCCTGTGTGTCCTCACCCGTGAACCAGCAACATGTGACCGAACTCTCAAGCTGCAGGAAAAGAGATCAGCGTCTGGTGGCTCGTCACCTCAAGAGCCCCGTTTGTCCCTGTTTGTCCCTGTTAAACCCTCTTCAACCCTCCTCCTCCTCCTCCTCCTCCCTGTCATTACTCACTCTGGTCCCTTCTCCACCGGGGAGCCATCGCTCCACTGCCAGCTACCGTCACCACCACCGCTCCTCAGCCCCAGCCAGTAGGAGTCTCCCTGGCTCAGACTCTGGGCCTTTTTCCACAGAAACACCTGGGAAACATGTCAGAAAATGTCATCACCTTCCCCCAAACACATCTTAACTGGGAACATCAAGCACATAAACTGTGTAACACGTACAGTAAAACAGTGAAAGACAAAACCTCAGATGACCTTAAGCAGCTCCTGCAGACGTCTCCATATTTCATGGAGGTCTTAAATCTATTCTTAACTTCCCTGATGGTGTGTGTGTGTGTGTTTGTGCACTTGGAAATGTGTGATCTTACAGCTGATATTTCAGGGAAAGCATCTCAAATGTTTACAACTGGACACATGCAGAATATATTATTAATGAAGTTCCATGTCTGACACAAAAATACTGATTTCCAGTGATGTTTCTGTTTTTATGATGGAACATAAACACTTACAATAAAGTAATGAATGAAATATGTGAAGAAAATTAATCAGAATGTGTTTATTAAATATATAAACCTAGAAAAATAATAGGGCAGTGTGTGTGTGTGTTCACCTGCTCCTCCTCTGTCCTGACTGTGGCCACAGCGCCCCCCAGTGCCATGCAGCGGTACTGGCTGCTCATCCAATCGGCCCTATCCTGACTGAACAGGAAACATTTCTCCCCCTGAGGCGTCCAGTTGGCTGGACACGGTCTGCACGCTCTCTCTGGATGAAAAAAGACAGAAGGATGAATGAAATCGTATCCTCGCTGTGTTTTAATCTGCTTCAAACTCCGAATGACCTTTTCACAGCAGAAATGTCAACACAGAGTAAATTTTCATCTGTGATATGATTTTTTCCAGCTGTGAAAACTTTTACGACTACTTTATGGCCTTTCATGCAAGAATTACAGTTTTCTTAATTCAAAAGAGTCGTAATACACCAAAACACTAAACACTGTCTACATGTTCTCCAGTGTTTTTAATTCATCTGGTTGTTTGATTAAAATTAACTGCTGCACATTATGCATAATTGTAACAATCTTGCAAAATATAAATGCAAGTACATCAGTATTTACATAACAGTGTATTACATAAAGTACATAAAATGCTATAAAGCAAATATATAGTTCAGTGCAATGAATGCTTGATGTCCACTGCAGTGTGCACTTATAGTTTCAGTGAGAGAGGAAAAACCAGAGAGAATTCCTGTTATCTGAATCCAAAATGGGAAGCTGACATGGTCACGCTTGAACTGTTTGTGTACTTTTGCAAATCACTATGCAAATCGGAGCTGCTGGGTCAAACGGTTTTTGCAAATAATTCCTTGTGTTTAATCTGCAGACGAGAGCCCGACTCGCCCGGATGACGGGTAAATCAACAGTGACACAAAAAATATAAAATAGATTTTCAGATTTTCATTCTCATGTGGTTATTCTGGTACTTTTACAGAACTCTCTTTTTTCTTTTTTTCTTTCCTTATTTCTTGATGCAGTGAAAAAAAGCTAAAGCAAGATGTTGATGAAGTACAGAACAGATATGATTCATTGTCAAGAAAGTGTTAATTTTTATGTAAATGCTAGCTAAGCTAACAATGCCAAAAACCAAAACCAGGGCTTAGGTGGTAAACAGAGGTTGGTAAACTGGGGGCAAGCTGTAATTTACCCATATTGTTTCCCCTCACTGATTGATACAGTTGATCTGAAAATGGGTGAGTTTGCTTTCAGCCTCATTTCAAAGAGTTTACTTGGGTTAAATATCCCCCACTGTGTCCCTGACCAAAACTAACATACATCTTTTAATGATAAATTTCATTGAACTTGCAGACCATTTGATCCTGTAACCTATAATTTAATTTAAAGGTCCAGTGTGTAGAATTTAGTGGCATCTAATGGCGTATTGCAACTCACTCGCTTCACCCTTCTTTCTAAGCCCTATCTAAAGCTACAGTTTGGTTTGTCCATTCTTGGCTACTGTAGAAAACACGGTGGCTCAACATGGTGCCTCCATGGAGGGAGGGCAACCTGTAGCATCTGTAGCTAAAAATGGCTCATTTTAAGGAAATGAGTCTCAACCCTCAAACAACTCTTTGAAGAAGTCTCACAAGGTCTAAAGCCTGGATCCTCTTCAAACCTGACACACACAGCACTTACCACCGGTGGTGGAGTTGCTGACTGGGCAGTACTGGTTCAGAGCCGGGTACTGGGAGAACAGGAGGTGATACGACTGGTTGAGCTTCTCCAGTCTGTTTGTCAGATCTCTCAGTTTGGTTTCCTGCAGGGTTGACTGTGACTGGAACAGGAAGGTGATCTGAACCACTGTGATATCAAACACACACACACACACACACACACCCAGAAAGACAGAAAATTACATACACAATGTTCCATCACCCGTTTCCATGGATACAGGATAATAAAGGATGTGTCGGGGAGAAAACAAAGAAGACTGCAGAGGTATAAAAAAATAAAAAGATGAGGCCATTCAGAAGGAACATAAAGAGTTAATCCTCTCTGTAAACCTTCAAAAGACGACATTCAGTCTAAAATAAGACGTGAAAAGAATGACGTCTCAATTTCTGACAAAATGACAGCTGCTGGCACGACAGTAAAGAATATTTTGAATTTTTTTTAAAACCAAGATGAAGACATGATCAGTTCATGGCTGCTGTGAAGTTTCAGCTTTTAAAAATATGCCTCCACACCATTTTCTTTCATGTCAACAAATCAACCAAAACCAACAATGATGAGATCCCACTAACACATGTTCAGTGTATCTTCTTCCTCGGTGCCATAGAGCTCCACTGTTCAATAAAAAACACAGCAGTGAGTCACACTGTTGCACTGGGTGACTCCATTACCATCAACATACACACTGTAGTTTGACTCAATCACACTGTCCTGTTGCCCCTAATACTCACTAGAGCTGCCACATGTGGATTCATCCGCCACTGAAAATAGTCCCCAACAAATGCACAAGTTCCTTCCTGTTTTATTTCTAAAAGCTACAGAGACTGACTGTTTCAGGAAATTACTGAACTTACGAATCTACGTCTTCAGAAGGAACCAATGGGCTTGGAGACCCACAGTGTTATTTAGAGGTGGACTAACACATTGCAGGTTTTGTTCTTTATATTGACTTAAGAAAAAATATAGAAAAACACCAATGTTAACCTAAATGAATTTTAATAAAATGTTTTCTATTTCTGAATTATATCACATAATTTACTTTATACTATAAATTATATCAAATATGAATTCCATTAAATATCTCTTTTTTTTTATAAAAATATCTCTTTATTTATTTATTTTTATTTTCTCTTTTCTTTTGTTGCTGTTGTACTATCTTGTATTTTATTTACAAAATTCTTCGGTATATGTTCCTGTATGCATTTAAAGTATAGTTCAGTGAACTTGCACCTGTTTCCCTGGACGGGTAAACCATCACAAAGTACTCACAGCAGAAAGTCTGGAGCAGAGTGACGATGACGAGAAGGAAGCACAGCAGAGAGAAGAAATGAGCCAGCTGTCTGTACTCACTGAACCAACCTGAGAGACACAGCAACAGAGAAAAAAAGACAACTCTTAAACTTCACATAGACTACTATTTTCAGTAGGAGCTCATTATAATACTACATACAGGGCCAGCTCACCCAAACCAGCCCAACAGACCAGCAGTAAATCCTGTCTTTGTGAGGCTGATGCTGGTTCCTGAGACTGTAGGCAGGGGTGTTGTTGCACTATTGATAAGCATGTTGTACTGTAGGACTGTAATGTCAGATTGCATGAGATTCTACAGCTGTATGTAACACACTTACTTCTAATGGAATCCAGACATGCTGATAGTTTCAGTTTTATTTGCTGAAGTGTTGAGAATGTTGCTGAGACTTCAGCCACCCCCTGGCAGCGAGGTTTGTAGATTATCCCCAGTAACTGGGATATTGTTTCTGTAAAGAAATGTTTGTGTTCAGTTTTCAAATGTCACTTTGATGCTTTAAACACAACAAGTGGCACTTCACAAAACCTCAGCAAATAAAGCTTAAACTATCTGCATGGCTAGACATCACTGGGGATAAGAGGAAATATTATTGGCTGTTTTTATGTTATGGCTGGTATTGTTGTTTGGAACAGAACCTTTATTCACTGCATCTTTATAACAGAAAGAGCAGCTAATTAATACAATCATCAGCTAATGTAATAATAAAACCCACTTGACACAGTCCATTCAAGTAAATAATTTTAAAGTAAAACAGTGCCAAATTTAAAACACAGAAATTACAAGCACTCAAAAAATCCACTTAATGCACTTGATCTTTGTGGAAAGTGCAAAGCCTTTAATTTGCTGTATTAAGACCATGATTTCATAATTTGTTGAAATGCATCTTAAAATCGCAAACATTTGAAATTAAATGCATACGCTTCAGCAAGAATTATTTAGCAACAAAAAAAACCAAATTACTTTTGTCTGCAGATTTTTCCTGTTGTTCTTCCGGCAGAGCTGATCCATTGCTCACTCCCATGGTTTCGTCGGTTCCAACAGGCATAAAGGTTTTGTTTAAGTAATTGCTGCGTTAAAGCATATTGGCTCTCCGCCAGCTTTTTTACTGAGTCCTCAAATGTTGTTTTAATACCTAAAAAGCCTTTGTTTCTCAAAAGCAGATATAAAAGAACAGCCCGGTGTTCCTCTGGTTAGTGTTTAATGTACAATTAAATGTCTCGTATGAAAATACTGGCTCCTCTGCAGCCGTATATGCAAAGCAGGACTGGACCTGATAACCAAACGAGCCCGAAGAATTCAGCAGCTGATGTGCCCTTTTAGCCACCATGGAAGTCCCCATCACCTTTTGTCCATCATTTCTACAATATTTTAAATTGCTGTTGATAAATACTGTAAGTCATCAATGTAATACAGAAATGTTCACACCTGAAGTATACCTATACTTGAGCTTTATTGTCTCCATAGGGAAATTTGTCTTGGACCCAAATGCTGCGCCATATAGCAGGATCAGGATTAGCCATTAACTGGGGCACCTGCTTTGCCCAAATGTTAATCCAGTGTTTACTATATTTGACATGTGTCTGGACGTCCAGGATGATACAAGTGTCTGTAGCTTTGGCTTTATCTGCTGTTTTTAATTTAGATTTTTTTTAAGTAGCTCTTTCTGTTCTTAAATTTAAAGTCTTTAAGATATCACACCTCATTTTTGATACTATTTATGGCTTTCGTTTTTGCAACCATAACACTTCCATTTTCTGTTAACCTCTCTATGGTTGCGTCATCATTAGTGGCAGGGTCTGCCTTTCCCGGATGGTATTCATATTGTGCATCAGCACACAAGAGAGTCACAGGTAACAATGTATGCCTGCATTTATGTATAATGTGGAATAGAGCATTTGATTGTGAGTTAAGTATACCGCATCAGGTAACATTGTTGATTATCTTCTGTAGTCCTTTATATTAAAACAGTGTGAATCCTCTCTGGCCACTCTTTATTTGAGACTGAAGAACGACAGCATCAGTCATTTCAGAACCCTATTGGCATACATTTAAGTGACAAAGCCCTCTAGTGGCCCTAGTAATTATGTTGGGAGCAAAAGAGGAAGTCAGGTGACAATGTTATAGTGCTTTTTTAAAAGCATGATTACAATCATTCCCTAACCAACCATGATTTACTTTCATTGTTACCATAACGATTATTCTACTATGTGTTGTTTAAGAGGACATGGGCAAACAGGTTTGGTCATTTAATTTGGGAGCATTTGTTTGTTTGGATGCTCAGTAAAAAGATACATCAGTGTGTTACTTCACATGGTTGACACTTCCATTGGAGCTCTACTGCTGAATTGCTATTTCATTTCTATTTACAACATGTGCATACTATAATATTGCACAGGGCAGAATTAAATTAGTTTGTAGTCAAGTTTGACTTCAGAAAATATTTTTAATAGTTTTATTCAAAATCCTGACATATTTACAAATATTTGACAGCGTTTACAGAGCATTTTCCTCTTCTTTCAAGTTTTACAATACAGCTTATAATTTTGGCTTACACATGAGGGAGGGACTGTAGACTGAACACAATGTAATACTTTAAATATTTACAGCCAAAGACACGAGGATGAGGATAAACATAACAAAAAACCTAATAAACATTAAAATGTACACCAAAGGCGAGAATAAGCAAGTCTTTATGCATAAAGTTGTATATCATATTTTTATATGTTTTACATCAACATTCAGCTTACAAACTACACAGTTCGGTAGTAGGAGGAGGTGTATGAACTGAAGTCTATGTAACAAAGACAGGAGAAACATATGAAAGACATGTCACATGCATTTGGCCCACTATCATAAGAAGAAAACGGGAGCATGGTTTCAAAGTGCTGCTTGTCTTGGCATTACAGTCGAAGAAACATTCTGCAGATATTTACAGCCGTAGTGCGACACTGTCGGGATGATGTGGTCCTGATGCTGAGAGACTCTATCACCATGGCAACAACAGATACCCCTCTTTCCTATCAATAAAGAAAGTTCAACGCAGAATGTAATCTGAGTTTAACTCAAATTACACAGTGTTAAAATAAACACATATTAAACAGTTTCCTCCAAAAGATGTGCTTTACAAACAAACGCAGGGTTAAGAGTGGGTTAAGAAAGTCCTATGAACTTATTAAATTATTTACAATATGAGAAATGCCATAATAAATGTTTTAAATAATTAAAAACAGACTGATCTGATATAATTCACATGTACAAAAACCTCTTTTGTTATAAAAACATGAAGGTGCATCTACAAACAGCGTGAAATCAACAATGTCTCTTTTCATTTCTTTATCTTCATCTGATCATGTGCAAGTGTGTGTGTATGTGTGTGTGTCTGTGTCTGACTCTGCCATGTGGTTTGAGCTGGTCAGAAATAGGCAGGATCAGATCAGTTGTCCACAGGTAAATCCTGCTGTAAGCCAACGGTTTGCTGAGGAGACATCAGCATTACCGGTGTGACATGCTGATGGATCTTTAACACTGTACTGTTGCAGTCAGGTGGCTTGTGGCCGTGACATGTCATGTCTGACACTGACCCGTGGTGGTCTTATTTAACAACCGTTTGACTTTTGAACAGAGAAATGAATCCACATACAAAAATTTAAATTTAAAACATCACACTTCAGAGTTATGGAGAACACATAACATATGGATTACACTTTTTGTTTTCTTTCTACAAAAAAGCCTGTTGTAGATTTTTCAATATGAAATACTAGTATAAAACAGTCCGCCGAAATCTCTCTCTGCATTTTAAAAAATTTCTTGCAGCAGCATTACTCCTTTGTCTCCACAAAACCACGAGCAGATATTCGATTGTCAGTACTTTAGCAACATTTATGAATCATCACGGTTCAGGTCTCCATGTGGCTTTATTTGTAAGCGATCCTGTGCCTTTCAGCCACTCTTTCACCTCCTGTAATGTTTATTTGCTCACATACCAAACAATACAACCTAGTGCAGGCGAGCTAATGGCAACAAGCAACCTTTGAACCTGTTCCGATGGATTCAAATCCTATTATGTGTGTAAGATCTCTCAGAGCAGCCGTAGTCATGACCACACAGCTGGTAAATCCAAAGCCCTGCGCTCTTTGGAGTCTTCAAAGCCGTCCTGCTAAGAGCGTCAGAGCGAAGAAGTGAGGGTGTAGGTGGAGAAGGCAGAAAGATCGAACAGGAATGGCAAAAATACATAGCAAAAGCAAAAGAAACTCCTTGCTCCGTCTGTTGCCCATGGCTGAGCTTGTGTTATTAAACTTCTGCAGACCAATATGATGAAAACCCAGAGCAAGCAATGAAATAAATCATTTCCCCAACTTTGATCCATGACAAAATAACATTTTCCCACTCTCCAGCTATTCTTGACATGGCTATGCAATCAGAAATATGGGGATGATAATACAGCTCTGGGTGAGGGGCTTTTGATCAGTCCTTAGTGGCAGGGCTCAAATGGGAACTCGGTGAGCCCTCCGTGGAGCTCCACTGACTCCTCCGACCAGGACATGACATCACCAATGAGGTGGCCTCCGCAGGTGGCCTGGCTGTAGATCTCAGTGGGAGTCAGGACTCTGGACCAGAACTGGAGATCAGACAACTCTCCCATGAAGGACTGAGTGACATCGAAGCGGCCTCCCATCGTGTCCTGTTAGGATCAGTGAAGAACAGGTCAAAATCGAAAATGCTGGATGGACTGAATCTGAACACAGAGGTCACTGACGAGATCTAACTGAGAGCTTTTGAAAGTCATAAAACAGAGATTATGACTATTTGTATTTTTTACTTCACAGTAGGGTTAGGGTCAGGAGTTAGGGTTAGTAACAGTAACAGTTATGTTCAACTCAACATTTCAAACTTCCTAGAATATCTGCGCAGGGCATCGACAACATTGTCTAGGTTGAGATGAAAAGCTCATGGTTCACGTTCCAGTAGTAAAAAGGAAAACATTTATTGGATTTCTGTGATGACAAATTTTGGTCTCTTGCATGAAAGTCAACACCAACCTTCTCGACCCCATACCCTTACTTTCTGCCTTGCTAAATAAAGGACATATTACTTCATAAATTGGCAATGAACTTAAAGATGTTCTGATACCATACTCAGCATTAAAATTGGTCCGATACCAGGCAAAGTCACTGGATCGGATATTGGGGGATAAAAAAGTATAAACTCATATGAGCCATTAGCTCATAGGTATTGGCTTGGTATCAGTACTGGCATAATACTCAAGGTTGTGGCATCAGAATTGAGCCATCCCTACTAAATTGTGAGGTGCAGAATCTTTACTATTATGGTTACTGGGCTGATGTAATGTATGAGCAAGATCTCCATACTATTTTTACCATAACCTCTTAGTGGTCCAGAACTTCTTGTAATGGGAGGTCCCAGACTGGGCACAAATTGGACGACATTTCATAAGATTTCAGGACATCTAACAGTCCAAATAGGAATGACTGTCTGACAATGTGCCCAACAACGTGTGTTCACCTGCATTTGTTGCACTTTTGAGCTTTGTCAGAAAGCATACGGTAAGTCTTACCTGCTCCTGGCCCAGGATGAAGGTCCCTCCTGGTTTGATGGGGTGCCAGGATGACAGGTTTTGCCCTGAGCCTTTCTTCACCCCGTCCTGGTAGGCCTCCCAGCTACCATCTCGAGTCGACCACGTCACGCACATGTGATGCCACTTCCCATCTGTCATGGTTATGGGCAATGTCACCGCCTAAACACACAGATGGAGACAGACACACCATGAATGGTGAGGATGAGGAATGTCTTGACCCCATACTGTGAACTGCTGTTCTAGTTTAACCACCATTTTTTATGAGGGTAAAGTTTTGATACAAATTTCATTATTTATCTGAAAAAAAACTGAGGATTAATTTATGACTGCGAAAAAGAATTCTGTTCACAAAGTTCAACGTTTTACACTTTTTCCAAGTTGTGGATATCTTTCTTTCAAGTTCATTTAAAATAAAGATTCAGCCTGTGATAAGTTAATGGCATAAGTGAGGCCTGACCTGACCTTACGACTTAAAAAATGTTGGAGGAGTAACAACAACAGTGCAGACTTCCTGATCTCTGATTTCCCACCTTCAAATGTATACAAGCATCCAGACAGAAATAAAGCCTTTTCTTTGTTTTAATAAGAAAAGAAAATCAAAAACACTGTACCTTCTTTCCCAAATGTTATTCTAACACTGTGAAAACACATTTCCATGACAAATATCTCCTGTATGATAGAGAACATTACATGCAAGTGCTTGCTAATGAGAGAGTTGATTAGTACAATATGAGAATCGCCACTCGGTTCATCCTTATAAACTCTAGAAGATTAATTAAAGACTGAGAGTAATCTGCATTCTTAAGATCATTTAACTGTGTCATTGATCAATTTGATGACTTCCAAGTGTGTGACTGGAAGAAAAACAAACATGACAGTTTATCCTTTGTGGTAATGTCACTCCTGCAGACAATTAGGCCAATCAATTACAATAATCAGATTACTTGCTTTGTTAATTTGTTTGTTGAGCTCCTTTGCTCACAGTACTGGGGCAAGGAAGGGAAAAAGACAAACATCTGTCTTCCGTTTATGGGAAAAGGGTATCAGCTTTTCAGAGAATGAAAGATTAAGATTAACGGTTTGTAACATGTATGTTAGGGGTCTGTGTGCAAGTCAACGTCTCATTGAATCATAAACTGTCATTCAACCAGATTGAACCAGATGGCACCACGAGCCGAGTGCCATCTGGTTCTATTAGAGACATCTGTACTGTCAATATCTCCAAAACCTGGCAACTCACAGCAAAACAGTCTAGATGGATAAATGACACTACAGGTAAGTAAATTTGTATTTTGGATTTTGGTGTAAACTGCCCCTCTGATGCACATACACAGTGCATATTTTTTATTTTTTTGCCTCCACTGGAATCCAAAACACAAGAAGACCAAGTTGGCCAATCATGGTCTCCACATGGTAATAGTACCACCATGAGCAAGCACTTGGCGACGGGGGCAAGGAAAAACTGCCTGTTAACAGGCAGAAACCTAGGACAGACCCTTCGGCTCTAGGTGG
>NW_023340268.1:2159429-2159643 GCF_004916995.1 Morone saxatilis
CTGGAAAATCCCTCTATAAGAACTTCATAGACAGTCTTAAGTCTTTAATCCTTTAATATACAGCAGTACCAGTGTTTTCTGTACCAGAATCAGCAGGGGCACAAAGAACAGCTACAGTCAACTTAACAATTAAATGTTTAATGGCATAAATAAAGAGTTTGAGTGTCTAAATCTGGGTTTGTCAACATTTTCTGGCCCTTGTCTCTGTACTTAC
>NW_023340268.1:2159665-2175099 GCF_004916995.1 Morone saxatilis
CACTCTGTACACTTTTTACTGCATTGCTTTTACCTTGTCGTTGATCAGCAGCTCCATGGGGTTGCTGCCCCATTCAATAAGCACCAACTCATTGGCTTGTCCAGGTATGGCGTAGGAGAAGGGAGTACCGAGGCCAGGACCTGCTCCTGCCTTCAGCCACAGGCAAATTGTCAGGGCAAAGATCTCATTGACCACTGACCGCTTCATCCGGGCGTACATGTAGTTGGTTCTCATTGGGAAGTCGAGCAGGAACGCGTTGGGACTCTTTAGCTTTAGCTTCTGGTTTCCTGGTGAAGATATAGATTTTGGTCATTTTTACATACTGTTTTAACACCAGCAGTTTCAGTTGAACATTATGTTGCTAGTTGCAGCCGCTAATGGTTTCTATATGTTCTGAAGCAGTTTGTCTGACATCGTTACGTCCACCATTTCGTCAGATCTGTGACTAAGCAAATACTCACAGCCATAGTAGCTAATACAACAACATTTTGTAGCTGTTTATATACCGTTGGGCTAACTGTTATATGTTTTTTTACTTTTTCTCTTGTGGACTCTTACATTGACATGAGAAACTAATTTCTTCCTGTATGTCTTTTTGTCTGTTTATATAGTTCAAAGGCAATTCCTTAGTAAAGATTCCTTGACAAAAAAAGACTTTCAAATGCAGCCCAGCAGTAAAATGATCACAGGATATAATCAGGATGAATTACTACATGTAAAATAATTAAATTAAAGCAATTTAAATGTGATCTATTGAGACTATAGAAATATAATTTATGATCAAATGATGAATGAATGAAGACAATGGCCTCCATTTAATTTAATTTACCATCTTGAGTCTTTTTGTGTGAGTCATTTTGAATTTGTGAGTTGTGAGTTTTTGCTTCTTAGCTTTTTCATAGAAGAATTTTCCTTTTATGATTACATTCAAATTACAGAAATAAGCCACTGGTGTCTTCAACAGATACAAATCACTTTCAGAAAAACCTTTTTTTAACAAAACTGTGTGTACCGTGGTCACTGTTGCCGTGGTGAATTTGGCTGAGCACTGTTTCCAGCTTGTTGTGCCCCGTGCCCCGTGGACTTGTCTCTTTGCTGCTGAAAGGCGGCCGCTGTGGTGGATGATCGATACCGTGGTGGTCGTCATGGTGGTCGTTGCCATGGTGATTATCATGGTGATCATCGTGGGGGTCATCGTAGTGTCCTGGTCCGTGGTGATAGTCGTAGTGATCATCGTGGTAATCGCTGCCACTGTGATCATCGTGGCGACCGTGGTGGTCATCGTGGTGGTCATCGTGGTGATCATCATGATGGTCATCATGGTGGTCATCATGGTGGATGCTGCGATGGTTGCCATAGTTACCATGATGCCGGCTGTGGTACGAGTCATAGTGGTGGTCGTGATGGCGATTGTGGTGACCATTGCGAAGGTTGTACCTGTGGCTACCCTGGTGGTTGTTACGATGGCTGTCGTGGTGGTCGTCGCGGTGACCGGTACCACGGTGGTTATCTGTGTGGTCGTCACGGTGACCGGTACCACGGTGGTCATCGTGGTGGTCGTCGTGGTGGTCGTCATGGTGATCATCATGGTGGTCGTTATGGTGACCGTAGTCATGGTGATCTCTGTAGTAGCTGTGCAGCTGCTCCTCCAGAGCGGTGATCTTCCGCTGGAGGAGTTCCCTCAGGGAGCTGGAGTAGGAGCTGGAGGAGTTCCTGGCCTGCAGAGACATACAGACATCGGTCAAGACTTCCAGAGTTCACACAGTGGAGGCAATGTAGGATTCAGTTAACACTTGAATATTAGAAAATGAATCAAATAATGGCTTTAGAATTGTAAACCTTTATCATTATCAAGTTGTAGATGATAATATTAAATAAAAGGAAGCACTGAGTAGACAGACCCCTGTACACATAGATACATTGCTAGGTTTAGAGCAGCTGGAGAGTAACAAGAAGAGAGAGAGAGAGAGAGAGCGTTAGTCACTTGAGTGCTCTGGTGAGCTACAGAGGAGCTGCATTATTCTTTACATTTAAGCCAACATGGACAAGAAATCCAAAAAGTCACATGACAACTGAGCAAACTTGAGCTTTTAAAGATGTGGGATGCAGAAAAGGCTAGTAAGTGGACCATGAGATGAAATTGAGACTTTCCAAGGTTAAGAATGAACTTTCAGACCTCGAGAACTGTCAAACTCTAAGCTTGAACAACATCACAACGAGTTGCAGTAAATTCAATGATGTGCAGCGAATTAAGAAGAATTGTGGTGTGACATTTAAAGTTGCAGGGGGATAGTTTCGGTCCCTCCCTTTAAGTTCACTCCTCCTCCTTCCTCTCCCTTGCTCATCCTCGCTTTCAAATCCGGCTTTGTTCCCTGCCAGCGCTTGCCACGATTAATAGCCTCGTCAGGGAGGATGAAGCTAATTGGAGGTGAGGCTGGCTAGCGCCCTTAGGCGCATGGCCAGAGGCTGGTTGCATAGACATCCTGTTAGAGGAGGGAGTGATGGAAGGTAAATCTTGGCTCCGCTTCTGTTTTGTTTCACACCTTCGAGGAAGATTGAAGGGGATTTCTGGCAACACTTTCCTGGAGCATGGCCTGAGACCACCTGAACTGATAATGAGGCTTTCACAGGCGAGCGGGCAGCAGTTTTAGTCTCGCAATGAGACACCAGCATCATTAAATGTTGAAACATAAGTGAGACAGCAGAACCACATGTATAGCTTGTTTTAGATGCTGGAACACATTTTAGAGAATACATTACATACTACCGCGTATTTCTACAATTGGAAAAAATTCTGGGGAAGCAACAATAACAGTTCCAAAAGTTCCCAGGGAGCACTTAAATAATACTTTGTCGGATTCAAACTGAAATAAATTCCAGTTAAAAAGAAGTGGTTCTCAACCTTTTTGGCTTGTGATACAAAGTTGACATACTTGGTCTGGTTCCCCTGGGAAAACAGATTCTTAATCTCAATGCGATTAACCAGGATGAATAAACACTGAAGGAATGTACAAATAACAATATTATGATCTGATGATCTGGAGCTCTCCCTCAGAGAGGCTGGTACCCGCCCTCTTCTTCTGTCACACCGCTGTCCTGCTCTAGGCCTGATTCTTCTCACTCCATCATGTGATTGTTTGACACAGGGGATGTTTGAGGTCAGGGGTGAGGGCTAAGCAACTTAGAGCAGCTTCCTGTTCAAGTTTGGGCTTGGCTACCGATATCCAGCAATTGAGAGCCGGAACAGCTCTGAGGGGACATTAGTGTCAGATGGCTCAGAGACAACAGACAAACAGCTGCTGTGTGACTAGTGGTTCTTAATCTCCTCCAACTTTTAAATCTCACTTAAAATTGTTACAGAAGAAGCTACTTGAAATAAAAAATATGTATTATTAACCAAAAAATGGCCTTTTAATGTAGTGAACACAAACAGCATCCTATGGGTTACTTCCTCATGAAACACACCCATCTTACAGTTTTTTTGGCAGCAGAAATCACCGGCAGCTGATTCGGCGGTTGAGCTTGTGACCTTTAATGACGCAAGACACGACCCCAATTAAGTCAATCCTTTGATAGGCCTCTGCCTCCCTACAGACTGTTCAGTCTTTCTGCAGACACATTACTAAGCATTTCAAACTGTTTGTATGGTGCAGAAAGCGTAACTCTTGAGGATTTTTTACCCTTTTCACCTGAGACATCAGAGCTTTAATTACAGACTTATGAATATATTTAGATAGGAGACAGTGCTATGTCTTACAGGCCCTGCAGCGTTTTAGTATAGCAAAGAGAAGAAACTCTTTTAATTAATTAATTAATTGATTAATTCTTTAAAAAATATAACAGCTTCTGTAGGAATCAGTACAGATAACTGAACTTGAGAAAGAGCAGAATCTCATGACAGTGAAATAATGTTAATAGAAATGTGTTAACCCTTTGCCTGCTTTGGAAAGTTTAGTCCACATCATAAGTTGAATCAGTTAGAAATAAGCATTACCTCGCTTCAGACTATTGTTTTCTTATGGTCTAATGTAATGTCTCTCTGGGCCCTTTTTCAGCTGTCAGACAACTACAATACTAAGTGTCCTGTGTATTAGCCTTGAATAGTAAACTCCAACTCGACCATGGAGAATAAAACTCTTGCTTTTAACCATTAAGAATAAACATCACAAAATGCATCTACTGCTTTTGAGTTAATTTCCCTGGGGCTGGAAGATGTAGTTTTTATTTGACTGTTATTTCCTGTTGACGGTTTTGCTGTAATGCCTGCAGATAAAAGGCAGAAAGTCAATGGTGCAGGTCGACCTGTACAAGCAATGTGGAGCTCCAACTCTCAATATTGGAGCAAGAAGCTGGTCACCAAAGAAATAACAAAGCAGAAGAGATATGAAACAGGCTACAAATGATCACATGCAGCTGCATTGTTTCTCAGCCGTGACATGTACTGAAATTCAAAACTGTGAGGTGCAAGGAGGATCAAGGATCTAGTGCAAATCTTGGTATTGATTCTCCAATTTCGTTTCTAAAAGCACATTCTCCATTAGCAGGCTATGAACATTACACTATTTCACACAACTGACTACACACAATATGAATTTTGGTTTGACAGTTTCAGGAAGTTGAATTTGATGATGTAAACATTCAGAAATTACCTTTGTAAAAAACACATTTATTTCCCCATTGTGGTTTCAAACTAAACAAAGTAGCTTATTTGACCTTGTTCCTACCATGTGTGTCAGTAAACATCCCTGGGGCTTATTTATTAGTTATTTTAATTTGATCCACTTACTTTGCATGTTTTAATATATTCACCATTAAAGTTTGAATTCAAAACTACTAGTCTTCTTTAGTACCTAAACTGTACTGTACTGTACTGTACTGGTGGCACAAATAATGCCTTTTATCTGAGCGTGCATTGCAGATTTTTGCACTCACCTGCAAGTTCTCCAGCCTCTCCTTCAGTGTCTGCAGTGTTTTGCCTGTCTGTTCAGGGGAGAAGGAGCTGTGTTTTCCGTATGATGAGCCCTTCCTGTGGTGGGGATCTGACCTGTGGCTGCCGTGGGAGTAGTGGTGATCGTTGCTGTGATACGTCGAAGGCCCGTGGTGTGATGATGTATGGTGGCTGCTGTGCTGCCCGTGGTGATCATCATGGTTGTTATCATGATGGGTATCGTGATGGTTGTCGTGATGATTTTCATGGTGGTTGTCATGGTGACCAACACTATGGTGACCACCGAAGCCCTCGCACAAGGTGAGCTTGGCAGTCAGCTCCCTGATGGTCTCCCGCTGGTCCAGGATGGTCTCCTTTTGCCTCACAAGGCTCTCACGCAGGTGCAAGATGGTGGCTTTGGCCTCGTCGGACATCATTGCTCGCCGGTTACTGCCATTGTGGCCATTAGTGTGGCCGTTACTGCTTGGTCCATGGGGCACACTGGGTGGAGAATAGCAACTGGGGTCGGCTTCTGGGGGAATTGGAGTGCAAACAAATTTGGGGCTAATTCCATAGTCATGTTCTATGCCGGGCAAACTGCCTGCTGCTGCTGCACATGACAGGAAGTAGTAAAAAATTAGTGAACGTAGGGGAAAGAAGGGGGGGACGACGCCCAGAGAGGCTCCAACCCATTGCTGGTGCCTTGCAGACAAAGGCATGAGGCTCAGAGGACTGACGTCTCTGGCCATATTTGGCCTGCGTCAAAGTTATTCCTTGACCAATGACAGTTTTCCCAGGTCTTAGCTTTGTTGTGACGCACACCATGAATGGAGGTCATATGCGTTGGATTGAAAGGTGTTGGGGCAAAGCATGTCAACAATGAAATCGCAGATGAAATCTCCTCCCAGACAGCATAAATCCCTTTTAGAGGACAAATAGCAAAAACTCCAGGGCAGTATTCCAAAAGCACCCAAAGGGTCCTGCCAAACTCCTTAGCTGTTTGCCTTCAAAACAACCCTGTGGTATCACGCAAGGCTTCTTGGCTCCATGGCAAGTAAACAAGCTGTGAGAGCTGGGCTGATATATCCTGATAGGTCCTTCTGCTGTCTCTGGGAAGAGGTGTTGGGCCCCCGCCAGCCAGGTGATCCCTCTTGGCTCCAAGGACCTCCTGTGTTTGACAGCCAAGAGTATTCCCTTTAACTTCGGCTTCTAACCACCCATCAGAGTGCAGAGAAAGGAAAAAGAAAAAACAAGATATCAAGAAAACAAGTCAAGAAAACCTGAGATATAATAAAATAAATAAATGACTAACTGGAATTTTGACTGACTGTTTTAAAATAACTGATGTTATTGAGTGTAATTTCAAGTTTGAAGCACATATAATTTACATTTCAACCAATTAGAACAACAAAACAAAAACTAGAAAACACGTTTGATAAATCATTGTCAAAATGTGGCTACATAGTTTCTCCTACACACATGGAAGGCGGATCTGTTCTCAAATGGTTGCAATCGGTAACTTCACCGCTTAATGCTACAAATCCTGCACACTGGTCCTTTATATGATTGAAGGACTGGACAGAGTGAGATTTAAATAAAGGGAATCTGGGTCACAACTGAATTAAGGGAAATAAACATGCGTATAAATAGATGCATACTAGTATATTGGTTGTATAGATAGATACAAATATGTTTAGATAAATAACAGGGAGAGAATGCATAAGTGGAAGGTGATCTACATCATAAATAATTCATCTCCAATTATCAAATCGCTCCTTCAGTCTGTCAGCATTTCCTGTCTGTACTGAGCCGACTACAGTGACGCCAGCAGGCAGGTAGACAGCACTCAGGGGGAGGCCAGTGGGAGGTCGTCAAGACTGTAGCGAGCCACAGTGTAATAAGATTATAGCCAATTAATCTGCCCCAAAACCACAGCCCAGCAATTCACATAATGAAAGCTGGTTTTCATTTGAAACATGGGTGGGCCTGTGGTGCCTAGTCACTCACACCAGGGCCTCATGAATCAGTGTCAGAGCTCGTCCACCCTCGGACAGCATGTTTATTGACAAGTACAGTACAGGGAGTGGAGGCAAAGTCAGACTGTAAGAGCGGAGGCATCCCAGCCATGTCCCTAGTTGTACATAAGCTGAGTTGTTTACTTATGTCAGGATGTCTTGAGTTCAGTGTGTGTATATATATATATATATATATATATATACTACAATAGTATATTATGCACTGTACTCGAAAACACATTTTTTTTTTATTAAAGTGATCTATTAAAATGTTTACTGTTGGAAAAAACTAGTCCAAAAACATTCCATCTGTGTCACAGCATAAGGCGAGTCTTCCACATGCTTGTAGGGTCAGCCAGAGAGCGAGATGCAAAGCCAAGAAGAAGTTTCAGAACACACAGGATGCTGTTCACTCTAAGCTTCTTATCTCCACCTATCACTAGTTCAAACACCCAGAGCACCCACTAAGTACAAACCACTGAGTCTCTCAGGCACTTTCTGTGGCAGCATTGCTTATATGTGCAAACAGTGTCAAACTTCAGAGGTTTATGTTCAGTGTTAAAGTAGTAGTTTGAAACTTTGAGAAATATACTTATTTGCTTTCTTGCTGAGAATTAGATGAAAAGATTGAAACCACCTCTGACATCTGTATGTGTATGTTAAATATGAAGCTGAGGCCAACAACTGCTTAGCTTAGCATAAAGACTGGAAACAACAAGGGAAAAGAGCTATTGTGACTGTGCAAAAGTCAACAAAATCTGCCTATAAGCACTTCTAAATGTATCTAATCTAAATGTTATATCTTGTCAGAAAGAGTACAAAACGTTTTGATTTTATGGGGGGTTATGTGGTATCATTATATTTCTGTATGTATATATTATTTCTGGCTAATTAAGTTACTTATTTTCTCATCTAGGTGTGACAACTTGTTGCTTTCTGTTGGAGATTTATTTTCAAAGATAACACACGTAAATAATTTATAATGGTTATGTCTTATGTATTAACATAAGACAATCACTATTATAATCATTACATTTGGCTAACATCCATATTATTAGCATTTTCAATTTTAATGCCAAAAATGTTGCCAACATAATTTAGATCATCGCACGCTAAAACTTTTACAGCTTGGTGTCAAATGATGCCAGGTGTATCAGTACTGATTCCTTAAGCATTTCCTATCTCACAACAAAGTCAGTACACTGAGTGCAGTTTAATGAGGCGTTCAGAGGTGCAAGCAGTCAGCAGATGAGGACCTTAATCTGACAGTGAGCCATGCTGTCTGATACTTAAAGACAACATTAGAGGAGATTTAGGAGACATGATACTTCACTGAGGCACGAGGCATTGCACATGAGCCCTAAGAGCATCTTTTCATATACAGCATTACCAAAGACAATGATCCCGAGTGTTATTATGATAAGCAGCTGTACACCTTGTCCTTTACGCTCTATTTCTATCCAGTTCAAATGTTTCTTTATGATTTAAATGAACTATATGTTAAAATACAGTGAGGTAATACGATTAATAGTTCTGACATGCAAAATATTTTTAATCTTTATATTTTCTGGTTTACCTGTACGAGATGTAATTTAGCAAAAGTAGGCAGTTTCTTCATAAGTCTACAGTACATTTACAAAAATTATTGTGTTATGATTATACAGTATGGTACTAAAATATTACCATTTTAAAAACGTATGGGACTTAAGTGTTATTTTAAAAGTCATTTTAAACTCACACTCATATACTTATTTATTTTTTTACCTTAAATGAGGCAAATACTGTGTGTCCAATGTCCCCCTGTATGTTGTTTTCTCTTATTTTCTCCACCTTTCTTTTTAGATGACTTTCTCAAGTCATAATTTGTACTCTTTTCTTTCTGTAATTTTCCATCTTTCAGTGGCCAGAACAACCAAGCAAGGCTCGCAGTGGCCCTTGACGGCACAGTACAGCAGCTCCTCGGCGGAAGCAGAGCAGTCCACAGGAACACGTCTCCCTGCCTCTCCTCCTTTTCTCAAGGGTGACAGACTAATAGGATTGGTTGGATTTATTGCTATTTAACGAGGGATTGGCTACAGGGTCGCAGCTCCACCATAGGAACTTGACCCCCCTACCTACAAAGTCAAGCCATTGTTGTCACACGTGTCACTGCAGAAAAAGAACGTGTGCGCGACGTGCAGCCAGTAATCATTATGAGGCAATCAACAGCAACTATGAATCACATATTTTCATGGTAGGTTTGCAGTTTTCCTTTAAATTTGTATTACATTTAACTTCTAATTGCATTATGTTTGAATAATTTGTTCAAATGTATTACTATAAGTAATGTTTTCCAGTGTTAAAGATGAGATTTTTCACTCATCATTTGGAGATGAAAAGCACTGACTAGACCCCAAAGAGTTCACATTTGTCAAACTATTATGATTTGGAAGTATGACGCATACTATAAAATCTCTAAAAATGTCAATAAACTTTATGGTTTATAAAAACTTCTTTCACCAAATGTCTGCTTGCTTGCCTCAAGTTTGTGAAAGTATACCCATGTTATCGTGTATATACAGTTTTTGTGCATGTGCATGTTTAGCTTTACAATCCCAGCCACTTGCACAGTTATTAAAGTTCATTAGGTATACGTCCCACCGGTGGCTTTACCCTCCTTGCAGCTTAAAGACGCTCCTCCTCTTCCTGTGCGGGCCCTGAGCTCACCTCTTTGCCTCACGCAACACATCACGCGAGTCATCCCTCCCTCCCTTCCTGTCAGGTGCTCCAGCTGGACGGTAAACTCAGTGTGGAGGTGAGTCGTGTCTGTCTGAACGTGACACGAAAAAAGCCAATTGACACTTTGAGGATTGCTGGTGCAGTAGGTGTTTTGACATCATGTGTCGGAGTTAAAAGTCTTAATCTTTTTTAAACAGGTTAGGTGACCGGATGGGGGAGCATTCCAACACTTGGATGGACATCAATCTCTCCCAGTTGATTAACAAGTGCAGAAATGGGCAAAATGGATTTTAACTGAGGGAAAGACTTGGGAGAGTCCCAAAGAACACTGCAGCAAAAAGCATCCAATCAGAGAGCAAACTATTCTCTTGCCCATGCCTCTAAACCTTTGTTCCTTATTGGATTGATATTTGAAACAATAAAAAAACAACAACAATAAAAAACATTAAAAATATGCTATTCTTATGCACAAGCTATTAAAATGACGTACTCTTCTAATTCTTGTTTCTCACGCCACTTACTTTTAAATTAGAATTTGTTTTAGTACCCAAAACACAAGAAATGACACAAAAGGGACATTCTACACTAACAGTTTGAGTAGCATCAGACAAAAAGAAAGAGTTTTACTCACAGAAACTCAATTTTCATCAAGAGTAAGTCCAACATTTCTGAGTGAGGGTCTGAGTAAAGTCTAAACTGTTAATCAATAAAACCCTCATTGAGATAAAAAATCTCTTTTTCTATGTCCTGGCCAAGACCGTACCAATGAATAACAGACAAACTTTGCTTTGTCACTACTGCACATTATCAGGGGGATTTTATCTAGGCAATAACTGACTGATCTAAATTAAATCAAAATTCCACTTAAAGTAATAAGAAACACTTTAACAGACTTATGGTAAAGACTCTATTAGCATAAAAACATTTTTGAAAGTATATGTATGTACTAATATGATGATTTGCATTATTAAAACTTTCTTTTCAGTGAGTTATGCAAAACAAAATGCATCAGAGTGCATTCATGGGCAAGTCTTTAAAAAAAAAGTGTGGTTGTTTCTCTCTTTAATGTCCTCTCATTTTTAGTTAGAATTTTAGTTATCAGGACATTGTGAGGACTTTTCATTGCGGGAGTTCTTACAAGGTCTTTTTGCGAGTGCTTTTCTCTTTAAGAATTTTTGGTTGTTAGGACATTGTGTGAACATTTCTTTGTGTGGATTTTTTTTTGTGAAATGAGTTATGAGAATGTTTAGTTATTTTAGAAAATGTTTAGCTGTAAGGACCTTTAGTTGTGCCTACGTTTTGCTATGAGGAATTGTAGTTATGAGGACTTTTCATTGTGAGGACTGATTGTTGTTGGACTTTTCTGTTACAGGACACTCAAAGTGCACTCATACTACATTGGACATGTCATATCATTGTACAGACTTTTGTCCATATGGAGAAAAAGTGTCCACTCATTTTTTAATGTGACAGAGTTTCGTTACATTTGCTTTAATTATTTTCTTACAATAGACCCAACATTGTGATCCAAGATAATGTCAGTTTATCTTGGTGTAATACTACTGCTTTGTAACTTTGACCCCATCTCTCTTGTT
The DNA here is from genome assembly GCF_004916995.1 of Morone saxatilis. Lineage (NCBI taxonomy): Eukaryota > Metazoa > Chordata > Actinopteri > Moronidae > Morone > Morone saxatilis. The sequence goes on from NW_023340268.1 coordinate 2,170,921, forward strand.
ATCATCCTCCAACCTATGTGATAAGTTGGTACATATGACTAAAATGTTCCTAGTAAATCCTTGGTTTAACCCGAACCAGATAAATATAACTATCAATACTTTTTCTACTATTTGTTTCTTTAACAGTGTTTTGGCACCGAAGAAAATCCATTAATAAGAATTTAAAAAATGTTATTTTTCCCACATATCACTTTATCAAGTCTAAGTCTGCTTTAAACTGATTGTTGACCCTGCAAATAATAGGGTAACATATCTCTGCTAAGAGCGTATAACCAGCCAATGAATAATATCAAGTAGGGCAACAACAGCTTCTTATAAACAAAAACAAACTGGATGCAAATATGCCCACTCACACACTAATACTGTGGACAAAAAAACAAAGCACTATCTATCTTTCACCATAAAACAGCCACTAGCTCAATTAAAATCAACTGAAGAGGGCTAAAGACGAGTTACCGATTCCCTTTTTGAACCCAATCCCGCCTCACATTCACACGGCTACATGTAATTACAGTTCAGAGCTGCTCGGGTCGAGAGCCTTCTACCGTGCAGCCGCTAAGTGCCACATGCGCTGAGTGGCTTTACTGTACCTTTGTACTTTTTTATTTTAGTACATTTTGATGTCCGTAATTTAGTCTTTTGTCATTTTCACAAAAGTGTACTCCTTCATCTCACTCAACTGCATCCATTACCCTGAACAGACTGTGTCTACAAAAGCAACAGAGTCTGGTGGCAACACATTGTCTAACTGTAATAGTAAATGCTCAAATTTCTCCTCTCTTTTTGTAGCATAAAGGCCATCCATCCATGACTTACTGAAGTTACATGAAACGAGCTCCAACTGTAACCCTAACATCAGCCAAAGTGGATTATTGTGCAGACGTTACCATTACCAAACCTTTTAATGTGAAAAAACTAAATATAGTAGAGTTTCCAATTGTTCATGTTTATGATATAGATTCTGCATCATCAAGTTTAAGCTCATTTTACAAAATGTTATTAGATAGCCAATTGTAAGGGAATAAGAAATAGTAATGTTTTATAAAATTTTAAATTTGAACATAACATACTAAAGAAGATGGTTACACTTTACTTATTGTCAACTAATATTTTATCTAAGTAGCAATAAAGTAGATATAGTAGCTGTTATCTATAAACCAAGTAATACAAACTGGTCCTTTAAAAAGGCCAAAAAACCTGGGTGAACTTGGGCCTAAGTGAACTCAGGCTAACCCCTGCTGCTCTTTTGGGTGAGGTCAGTACCCTCCCTTCACCCTGAGATAGAAACTCTCCCTGAGTTGACACTGGGACAGCTTCATCAGAGACTCCCCTGCCTGGGGTCGCCGTCGCCAAGCCGTCTGGGAATACTTGTGATGCCGTGGAAAGCTCTTAGGCTCAAGTGGAGAGAGTGAAAACACTAACCGACTAATGTGACAATACACTGGCTTAGTGCAAGAGCTGCACTGCAGGAAGCTCAGGTTTCTCACCAAAGGTCTGGACTGTCCAGCGCAACTGAGATACTTTATTAAATGTGCTGTGCCAAATGTCAAAACTAACAACTCAGTAACAGAGACATAGATTTTACTCATCCTTAAAAACAACTGATGTCAAAAGGTTTAAACTTACACTTTTACAGACTGGATCTCCTAACTTCTGCTCACACTGAATGAACTGATGAAATTTTCTAATACTAGGCATATGTGATTTCCAGGATCCAGTCTGTAAAGGTCGCCTATCTACCTATCACCCAAAGATTTCAATCACTGTTCAATCTTTAAAATAATACCATCATTTATCTTAATTCTTGGCTATGAGTGATTTAGTGAGAGCCAGCGTCACGCTTGTCAGGAGGTGGATTTCTGATCTGAAGGCTGATGGATCTCCTCACATTTTGTGTGGCTCCTGTAAGCTGTCTCTGGCCTCGCTGCGACTAATGAAGAGGATTCAAACCAAGGTCTCAGTGCTGCACGTGGCCTCATCAGCACTGCACCAACCGGGCCAAAGTCTCAGCGAGGTACACACAAAGGGAACTAGAAAGGATTTAACAGCCACAACAACAAAAGACGCCCCTCTGTTGTATGACGCATACACTGTTGATGTTAAAAACCAAGTTGGTAGTAAAATTTCTATTAAAACAGAAATGTATGCACCACAACAGTTCCTTTGCCAAACTGATACAATATCAACTATAAGACTAATCCGACATGTTGAACAAATAATATATATAAAATATATACCAAAAAAATTAGACATAAACAAGAAAAATATATTGTTGTGTCCAGACAACAAAAAATATTAGCTAAATCTTTTAGACGGGGATTTTGCCACAAAATATTGGCACCAAAATAAAAGAAAATGCACCTGTTTGGGAACTCCAACCAGCACACAAACAAAAACAAAACGAGTTTAATTGAATCATATTGAGTTAAATATATGCTGCTTTTACTGATACTGCCTCAAGTCAAAGCTAATGAAATTTTTAAATGTTCTACCTCAATAATTCTCTTTTTGTCTCAAAACATCAAACAGGTAAATTATAATGAGCACATGTACAGTATAAGTAAACTGGTATTTCAAGATCCAAGTTCAAGTCTTTTACCATAAAGACTTAAACTCAGTTTATCTCAGCACAACTTCTTATCCCGACCCTGCAACGCTCATGCAAGCAATGTGATTCTGCTAAGTTCAGGATGTGTCTTTAGGTTAACCTGCAGCTCATTATCGACTGACACGAGATGCAGTTATTGAAGTGACGGGCCTTTTAGTTGTATCACCAAAATGCACGCAGGGTTTTACCAAAAATCTGAGCTACAAATGCAAATAAGCAAAGCTAATTTTTCCAATTCTGACAGTGTGCCTGAACTTCAGTTGAGCCTGTTTTCTCAAAGGTTTTCTTGAGGGCCAAAGTTTAGCCAGTAAATTAATAGATTTTAAAGGTAGTTTTTTATTCTAGAGTGAGTTCAGATATATTTTTGGCAGAAATTACTGCTATCGTTACTGCTGTGCTATATGTGCAGCGTCTATGTTTATCACATAAGCTTGGAGCTTATGGTTGACTGTCAATTCTGGCCCCTTGAGAAAATCCTTATGTGCATTACATAACCACAACTTGTACTCACAATATCAAAAAATATATATAAACAGGTTTGCCTGAAAACTGCAGATCATTTGAACAAATATAAGATTAGCATCTCATTCAGTCTGTAGGAGCAGTATTTACATTATCTGCATCACTTGAAACAAACTACCTGTGAGGTTCAGCTTTAACTTTATGCTCTAGCAATACTTGATCGAGTAGCTCAAACGAGAAGATTGTTCAGTTCTTGGTAAATAATTTACAAATGATTTATATACTTTAGTTTAGTTAAGTTAGATTTATTTTTTTGAGAAAGAAACAAAAGTTTTCTTACCTGCCTGCAAGTTTGAAGTCCTGAAGCTGGTTAGTCCATTCGGCACACTGATCAGCTTGAGGAGGATTGGCTTTAGGTGGATAATTTTAACTCTCTCTCTCTCTCTCTCTCTGTATCTCTCTCTCTCTCATACACACACCTCTCTACTTTATGTTCAATCAGACCAGTTGATAGCTGTCATTTTGTTTCAGGTTTTCTCACTTTTAAGAGGGATTTGTGAATATGTTATAATGCAAAGCTGAATGTCTGTACTACAACAACAATTTATTCTTTACTCTGCCGTTAAAAGAAGGTTGAAGATGTCTGTGTTCAGAGCAGAAAAGTGAATGATCGATTTGTTTCATGGCTGAAAATGGCTGCTTTGCAAAATAAGCAAAAAGGCCATTTTCAGTTTTATTCATTGTCAAGCTAGCATACATGATGCTAGTAAATTGACATAAAATACTAATCTTAAAAAAATGTCATCCTCTTTTATGCTTTTTTCTACTCTGTAAACACATTTCAATGCTTTGAAATCCCAGAGCTGGGTCAAACTGTATTTGAATTATCTCCAATCACTTGGCATCTGAATTCCTTTTAATTGAAGATTAGGTTGAGTCTATAGCCTTAACCCGCCCCCCATGAATCTCAACCATGCCCACCTATATGCAATTTTAAGGGCTACACAGGAGGTGGGACCTACCCTCGTCATGGCAGAAGATTCAGACTGGAAACGTCCCACATACCTGATTGGCTGGTACACAGACCTACTAATGATGCAATCAGAGTA
>NW_023340268.1:2175199-2177547 GCF_004916995.1 Morone saxatilis
CATTTAAAGTAGAAAAAAATATTGCATAGGCACATGAAAAGCTAGCAGGTCTGCTGGTGGTGAAACAGGAACAGGCAGAAAACCAGAATCAGGCACTGACAGAAACTGGTTCACATTCTAAACGAGAACTTTGTGACTTTTTCTGAACACACAGACAAAGCCAGAGGAAGACCAGCATGAACTTTTAAACATGTTGTACAACCAATAAGTTGTCCAAAATAAATGTCCTGGTCCTTTAGAACGTAAAGGAGCATTTTCTGACACATCTAATAGAAATTTCTGCGTGCTTTACAAAACTATTGAAAATCGTTAAAAAAATAAAAAATAATTAGTTTTGTGGTGTGCAACAACTGAAGCTGTCTTTCTTCTTGGAAGGACAGTCTCAGCACAACTCTTATCCAAAATACTTCAGTTTATACCCAAAGGGGCATAGGAAGACAGATTCAGGCAGAAACAGACTGCTGAGCAGTGATCACAAGCTCTGACAAAGAAGCTGATACAGTGCTAATATGTTAATGTTACGTCATACTGTCCAGCGATGGTGTGAACTGTAAAACTACTATATATATGTCTATAGCTGCTGTGCACCACTGGTGATTTGGTACAATTCCCTTGTAACAACCCCTACAGAACAGGCCTTACAGTACATGTGTTGTATTCAGTTGTGGGTTGTAAGTGTAGGTGGAGAGTGGTAGTGATAGTAAGAACAAAAGTGTGAAAGTTAAGTGAGTTTCAGTCTAGAAAAAAAATTGAGAGCTAACCAAAAACAGGTCTTGTGTCTGCACTGCATTGTGATCTATTTTCTGCAACTCCTTGTGGGTGTAGAAAAAGCTTTCTGCGTTTCCACCTCCCTGATGGATTTCTCCCTGTATGTCTATATAGTATGTTGTAGAAGGAAACCATTGTTCCCTCTTCTCTCTCCATCACATGAAATTTACTTTTGACTGTACATAAAAACACTGGAATATTGAGTTTAATACTGAATTTAAACTTCATTGTAAGGTCTGGAAATATCTTAATGCATCATCATTAACATCAGAACTGACTCAAACATGCATGGGAAATCACCAGATTTTACCAGATATTATAAAGGAGATTTTTTACCTTTACAATACAATTTTTAAACTGGTCCTTATGTGTAAGATCTAATGGCATCTAGTGGTGAAGTAGCAGATTCTAACCAACTGAATACCCCTTGCCTTCCTATGTAAAGCCAGTGTTTGGTTTGTCCATTCTGGGCTACTGTGGAAACGTAAGGGTTCAACATGGCAGACTCAATAAAAGAGAAGCTGCTTCCCTGTAGATAAAAACTGCTCATTCTAAGGCAATGATACATATTTTCAAGTGATTATACACTAATGAAACACACCTATGAATATTATATTCCATTTCTGCTAATAGATCTTCCTAAATGTTACACACTGGTCCTTTAAACTCCCATGTAAAAACCATAGAAAAGTATTTGAAAAATGAAGTCTCTATCTCTCTTGGACAAGACACTTATTAACCCTAATTCCACCACAAATTTCCATCACAAAAGGCTTTAAACGTTACAAAGCTTTTAAGCTGGGGTCCAGAAAGAACATGGATACAACTTTTAAATTAGGTTTTAAAATTAAAATTTTCCACGCTTATTAATTTCTCATGATGAGGGAAAAACATCTCTCTGGCCCTGTGTAGCCCATTGACATAGCAGGATGACATTCGACGCCCACTGCATTAGGGTAAACTCCTGCTTGCAGTTTTATCCTTATAAATAATATTTTATTGTGGATGAAATCCGTCCTGTTTTGCTTGGTGAACAAGCCTTCAGGCAAAAACTGTGCGAGTCCATTTTGGAAATATTTTGACCTAATTGTGCACAAGGCAGAACTCATTGTCTCTGCAAACAGAATCTCGTAGCTCTTCTTCTTCTTCTTCTTCTGACTAGTATTTACACCGGCTATGTACATGTGTGTGAAAATGTCAACTCAACCCCACACTTTCTTAATAAACTGATAAATGTCACGTGTGTTGTGACCAAGATATATTCCATGTGTCATGTCAAGCTGACACATAGTCAGCAGTAAATTTTATAGCTTACATGCAGGTCTGGACTTTCCTTTAGCTTAAGCATGTTTCATAAGCCTGTGTGAGGCTGACCTCCTAACCCCAGGGCAGGCTAAATCCAGGTCTTTTCGCCTGCTCTGACCCCTGTTATTCTGGTTATGGCAGCACAGTGACAGCCAGCCAGCCAGCCAGCCAGCCAGCCAGCCAGCCAGCCACTTAACCCTTATTATGGTAACCTTCAGATTAGGTCATCATGGCAATCTTTCTACAAACTAAAATCTTTCAAGTACAAACTAAAA
>NW_023340268.1:2177647-2183799 GCF_004916995.1 Morone saxatilis
GAATCGTTGGGCGTGAGTAAAACATGTTTTGTGTGTGTGTGAGGTTTTGGCATGATTCTAACTCCATACATGCATTTATCATACTTTTAAAGTCAATGTGGCCATTTTAAAAAGTAACATCTTAATAGGGATTAATATGTTTTTGTTTAAAAATGTTGCTCTTATAACAAATGATATTCATTTAAGTCAGTGGTTCTCAAACATGTTGGTGTCAAGTATAAGACAGCCTATACTGTAAATTGATGGCAGATGGCATTCTTATACATTCTCTCACTGGATTAAATTTCTAGTCAATAAAATAATAGTGAAATTAAAAAATATTTCCCAATTATATCTTGACACCTTGGAGCCCCCTCAACAACCCCTGGGGGGATCCTGGAACCCAGGTTGAGAACCAGTGATTTAAGTCAGCTTTTCGATAGACTTTTAATTTTTAAGTATAATCCTTTAATTCTTATTATGTAGGTAAGCACTTTGCACTCCCACAACACTCAGTGTCACTGTTTTATTAATATGCCTTTGAGATAAAAAGTTATGCAGGTATATGTAAGGACCAAAGTACAATATAATTTTATTATTATTATTATTATTATTATTATTAAAAACTGATGAAAAGTCACAGATTCAGGTAATATTGTGAGGATACTTTTATTTGCTCAACAACATCCATCTCTATGTGTTATTCTACACGCTGACTCCTGGCGATGGTTACTTTTCCCAAAAGTTGATGGATGAAAAAAATTGAAAGTAATCTTCAAACAAGTCAGTAATCTTCTAAGTGTCGTAGACCTGAAAGTCACTAACCCCACACAAACCCACTGCAAATTACCATCTTAACAGGCTTTAAATGCGGCAAACCTTTTAAGTTGGGGACATGAAAGCTTCTTAGAAGTAAAAATGCACGTACAGGAAGTGGAAAAATTGTGTAGTTTCTTTTTATAACCTTCTCAAAGGATTTGATCATATTGAATGGGCCCCTGGCCTGTTTGTGGTTGAGTGTGCGGCTCAGGGAGTGCTGTTGGAAATGAATCTAGACTCAGGGCAATCATAGTCAACCAAAAGAAAAAGTTGCTGTGTTTACCAACTCGGAATGAATTACAGTTTAATTTTGAAAATATAAATTACGATCTAGGGCATCCTATGCCTTCAGAAAATTGCTGGATACACTTAACCAGAACTCAAAACTCAGGGCAGAGTAACTTTACACTGCTGACAGACACAGAGCCCTGACAGATTATCACCTTATGAAGTTGTTATGCTAACAACATTATCATCTCTGTTGAGGAATAAGTCCAATATTCACTCTCCTTTCTGATATGTACTTGCTGGAAACAGGGTTGATGAAAGCGCTGAGACTTAAATGTGATGTAAAACCAGAAGAATGAGCTTAAAGATGCTAAAAAGCTCAGTAGAGCTGCAAAGTAAAATTCTTTGTTGTTTTGTCATCATGAGGGACCCTGGTAGCACTTCCTAGGTACACTGCTTACTAATTGCCCTATTACCTTTTACATATTAACCTGACATTTGGTATACTTTAGACAAGAAGTAAGGGAACCATCATCATAATCATAATTCATACTTTAGTAGGTTCAGATTCAAGGCCACTGTTGTATTTAAAATGTATTGTATATATATATTTTCATGGATAGTCATACATTTTGTAATTTTGCATGTAATGCTAAATGAGTCTTCTTTAATTAAAGCAGTAAACCAAAACTTGCACTGCAGAAAATGGTTAATAAATGGAGCATTGACTTTGGAATAAATTAACTCTTCCTGTTTTAGTTGAGGCTCTATTGAGGAAAAATCTTAATTTATATTTTCTGTCCCAAAATGAAATGACAGATGATAGTTTCTCATGTAAGACTTCAGACCTAATAACTATTACTGCTTTTCCAACAGACATCAGGTATGTTGAGGCCCTGCTTGGTAAAATTATGCTATTTTTACAGACCAGCTCCCCTTTTTCTAGTGCTGTTGAATGATAGCTGTCAGGAAATTATTTTGTTCCCAAATGTATTCCTGCCAGAATGAAACAAAGCTCTTCATGTGGTAAAGACATTCCAGTCAGTGTAGGACTGACAGATACATAATAGTTTTCAGAGAGAGATAAGCACTGCACAGGAATGAAACTATGAATACATTTGAATATTTCTGTTCAAACTGTGGATTAGAAAACTTTATCATCTGGTAAAACATTTGATTGACAGCTCAGGAGCTGCAGTGCCATTACAAATGGCCTTATATAACCTCTAAAAGTTCAGCCTTTTGTTAAGTGAGAGAGAGGACATGTGAGTGAGCAAAAATGAGAGTTTGTGAATATAAATGTGTCTGAATTAAGCTATTTGATGGCAAAGTTGTAAAAAAGAGATTAAAATAAGACAAGCTTTTGTTGCTTTTGAGAAACAGTTGTTACCATAATGATAGTTTTTTGCTGCAGTTTCTGCTGCTCACATATTTTGTTTCAGCCTTACAAAACTGCCTTGACATTTGAAGTTAAAAGGGCTTTGTTGTGTTTGACTGAGGTTTTATGATGTTCCCATGCCTAGTCTGCCCTTAAGTGCAAGATATTTGCACCAAGCACTTGAGCTTGTATTCCCATATCTTCTGGGAAGCAATTTCGTCTGATGGAAAAACTTTTCCCCTGAAATTTCTTTTTACGAAAATACACATTCATTCACACATTCTTCTCCTTTTTTATTTCCTAAATTGTTACCCATTGAAAAGCAAATAAAGCTATCTTTAATAATAAAAACAGAATACAGGAGTGAGCCACTGATCATTATAAAGCTGTGATTTCAGGTACTGAGACGCACTAGGTCTTTGGGGCAGTGACAATTATGTAATTGCGGAAGTTTCCGAGTGCATGTCAAAGATAGCAAAGACCCACCCTCATGGATCAACAGCAGTACTAAACACAGGCGGAAAAGACTGTTCTTATAAAGATACATTTAATAGAAAAATGATTCTTCCAGTATTTAGGACAGTAATATATAATGCTCTTGTTGTACTTGTTTCTTTTTGATATCTGTTCTTATTGGCTAACTTACTTCTCAGTCTTGTGTAAATGTGACTTGATCTTTTGTGTCAAATAACAGCTACCAAATTATATTTCAAGGCTGACTTTTCCTTTAAACGATGAGTTTTTTTTATCCCCAAGTCCAACAAAGAATTTGATTATGTAACACACTTTAAAAAACGATTTCTCTACTGTGTGTTTAAATTAAAATGGAATGGTACTTGAAAGCTGCTCCCTTTGTCTGAGTTTTGTTCTGCCATAATTACCGTAACACATCATCAAGAAACTGGAACACTTTATGCATATGATTATTTGGACCGTGACCTGCAGGTCATCGCTGACACAGATGGATGATTATGTCTAATTGTCTTTTATACAATAACAACTAAAGATGGTAGAGGGAGTAAATAACAAGGTCGTAGAGGAAATGTGTGTGCTTCTGCCTACATCTGTACATTATGAGTCACAATTTGAGAGAAGAGGTGAGCTTAATTAGGCACACCAGCAGGCTGCCATCATCGGCATTTGTTTCTTCAAAACCCCTCTGTTCTGCACTCCAAAACTTTTTATATCTTTCCTCTTCAGTCTCTTGGTCTCTCTCTCTGCATCAGCCACTGCCTTAACCCATACCACAGAGGCACAAGAAATGTCGCTGTAGCCATCTTCAGTCATTTTGCAACTGCTGACACAGCAGTGCTCTCACTGTGGTAACATAATGATCTTACTTCTTAAATTAAACTATATATTTATTGAGATGTTCCTTTTGTTCCCACAACAAAAGATACATCAGACATTAATTGATCATCAGACATAATTTGGATTCAGAAGATGAGCTGTAACTTAAGCAGGTTAAAAACCTTCTCGCAGACAGAATATTTTTTAATTAAGATTGACAGAATGGTCCAAGGATTGTGGAAGAGCAGCAGGTTTTTTAGACAACCTCCTGAGTTTTTGCAACATCGACAATTGATGAGGTCTGTGACATTAACATGATAATTAATAGGAGACAAAAACTGTGGCTAGTACTAACTTTTTTTCTAATGACTGAAATGATAAAAGTATATTTAGTAAGATCCCATAGGCCTCTTTTAGGCAGTTAGCTCCTAGTACCTTGAATCTGAACTAAATAAGCCTTATTTAGCTATGATGCTGCACACAGATGGAACCAAAGGTGATTTTAAATGCAACTTTCACTAGCCAGCTAGCCTTTGTCCTAAACAATCAGTACAGAGTGACATTTTTTTCGTCAAACGGAAGCCCCTGTAGAGGTGGGTCGGAACAGTTGCTATTATACTGTACAGCTAATTGTATACTGTAAGTTAACAAACATGTACACATGCATCAATCTCATCCATACTTGTTGAATTGTGGGTATTTTTATTTCTTTTATATCTTTTTTTATGCAGCTAGCTAGGTAGCTATAGCTATACGGATATGACGTACCTAGAAAGCTGTTTCGGCAACTATTTCACCAATTGCTGAACAAATCAGAGATGTAGGCAGCAATTCAGTGATCTGGAGTCAGGCCAAAGTTTTAAAAGTAAAACCCTCTTTACATAACTAACAACTTACTACTGGACTGTAATAGTATATCTTCAATAACTTGAATTGATTTATTTTCTTTTTTTATACGTTGCTGTAAAGCTCTCTAAATTATTTCTGTGTTAAAAAAGGTACAAACCAACAAACTTGGCCTTGTCTTGCCATAACAGACATTTTGGCAAAACTCACAACCTGACTGTCTTCACATCTTGTCATATGAAAACTGCATCAGATGGAGCAAAGAGTTGCAATGGTGTAGATGCTCAGTCTTTAAACATGAACCTGGATTGAAGTGTGCTTCATTCCCAACAGGTCATACGTCCTAATGAATCCTCTTGCCCCTTTGTGTTGTTGTAATCGTATCAGACCTCACTGCAACACACAAGTTCAGGGTTGAGTGTCGTGACTCTTTGCAGGTCTGAAGGATCAGAACAGCTCAGAATCACACCCTCCACCCCTCCCTACCTCCCTGCATGGCTTCCTGCTAGGTAATGCCATCTTATGGTTAGGGTTCCCCACTGCACTGGGGACCAAAGCACAGGGAGATTTAGTACCGCAGTTTTACTTAAAAGATATATGACTATGCTTTTTTTGCTCCGTTTATTGGAAACTAATCTTCTGCTGATAAGGAGTCAGCACACCAGAAGGTCACTGGTTCATATCCTATGATTAGCTGGGTGAACTGGGAGTAGAAAGTGAATAAATAATGCTCTCTTTTCCCTGAACAGTTAATGTCCAATTGTTCTAACCTTCAGTTGCTCTTGTAGACCAATAGCAGAACACTGCTCTGAAATCACCATTTCCTGTTTAAGGGTAAAACAAAGTCAAGGTACGCTGCATTCTTTGGCAACTTTTGAACAATTAGGGGGTGTAATGAAGTTAACAATATCACAGTGGAACGAAAAAAAGCAATAAATCAATAAATCTTTTTTCTTGCTATCAAATCACAAACCACAGATCTTATTTATACATATATTGCTAGAAATAAATGAAGCTATCCATGCATTTACCTCATCACCTTTTTTTTCTTTATGGGATAAAACAGAAGGTTAAATACCAAAGGAGAATACTACAATATACTTATAATATACAAATCATTTCATCATATTTAATCACTTCAGTACCCTTTTCCATTCAACAGTCATAACATGTGTACTAGTTGAACTGATATTTCCTAGTAGCTTCAGGGCTAAAACCCTAAATGTAATCAGGTGATGGTTCTGAACTGCTCAGCCTCAGTCGTCCACCTCAGCATGCTGTGCATTTTAATTTGGCTGCTCCGGCTCAGCGGTGAGGCGACTGTCTGAGCCTGTTTAGTCTCTGTGTCCATCATTCTTTGGTTCTCCTTGTCTTTTACTTAATCTTTCACTCCTTTCTGTTCACTCCTCCATCTCTGCCTCTCTTTGTCTGTCTGACCTTCTTGTGCTTGCACACACACCATTTATCACAATGCCAGGCACATCTGACTGCAGCATTCTCTCTCTGTCTCTCTTTCTCAGGCAGCAGAAAGACCGGGCAACTGCTGACCCTCTGATCAGATCATTGAGTGAATACTTTTGCCAGTCATTTAGACAATATATATATATATATA
>NW_023340268.1:2183899-2214336 GCF_004916995.1 Morone saxatilis
TATATATGTATATATTTTGTTGCAACGGGTGGTCCTTCTTCTTCTAATATGAAACAATTTATTGTACCACAGACGACTGCACATACATACCACCTTCATTAGGCTGCATCATCACACTGGGAAGTGTCTATGACTGCTAATCTTCTCTCTGACAGACCAGAGGAAGCTGAAGATACCTCTGGTGTGTGGAGTGTCATCATGACTTATATCACCAAGGTGTGTTCATTAACACAGTTCTGCACTATCAAAGTGCAAAAGGCGTGAAAGTGCCTCTCATGTACTTGTGCTAATACATAATGAAGGTGGTTCATTCCTGATATTGGAAGTAGCAGTTTGTTTTGTTTAGTTGCTCCAAACCCAGCTCTAAAGAAACATGCTGTTCAAAAACTACTACAGTGATTGGCTGGCAACCCGACTGGACCTGCACCCCTGCCCCTACCTTTTTTTTTTTTTAACCAATGGGACACCGCACTGGGGGGCAGCTCAAAATGGCTTATTCAAGTCATGCAGTTGCATCACAACAAAAGGGTGATGAAATGAGTTTCCTCTCTGACAAAATCCAACCCAAGATAAGATGAAAGCACAACACTATGAACCCATAAACATTTTAAAATGATTTTATAGACTGTTACAACCCTTTTTTAAAGACCTAAAAATGTCTGTTAGTACAAACAAACTGTTGTTTAACTGCTGCATAGCACGTGTCAGCAGGCAGTGGGGTGTGAGGTATTCACTGTCCGGTTCATTTCGACCTCACGGCTCCAACATCCGATCATGTGAGCCAACCGGCAACGTTACTTGTTGTCGAGGTGTTGAATCTACAATTCCCTCTTCAATCAGCGGGATCGTAGCGTTGCCCACAGACATGATCTCACAGCCAGGGTCGAGCTGACACAAGCCCCCTGCTGCAGCCCTTTCCCCTGGGTCGGCTTTAATGTCATTAACAGGTGGGGGGCAAAAATAGATTGGAGGGAGGCATAACATACACATACACACCACAGTTAAGGAGCTGGGGTTGTGTGTACGTGTGTGTGCTGTGACACATTTCCACACAAGTACATTTTAAAGCTGAGAGACTTGTCCAGCAGCAACTGTCCACGTTAGCATAAACAAACAGATTCATTTACAGAAGCTGCAGTGTGACTGCATCTCTCTCTCTCTCGCTCTCTCTCTCTCTCACACACACACACACCCACACACACATTTTAGGCATTTGGCTCAGGGAACACACACAGATATGAAGGCCTGCAAGCTAATACGCAGGCATGTACACACACACACATACATGCACACTTGCACACACACAGACGCTCACACACACACAAAGATATATAACCCTACATGTACATGTGCACAGGTACACACACACCGTTCACACACAAAACACAAATATAGGCACACACACACACACAGGCATTTAGCTGATGCTGTTTTTCACCTCCACACACATGCACAGTCTTATAACCCCCATCCTCCCACACACGTAACACCCACTCCCACTTTGACCTCCGCCCCTTTTTCCCCTCCCTCACCCATCCACCTCTCTCCCTCCCTCAGTCACTCTCTCTCCTCTCCTCGCCCTCTGTCACTCCGAACAGAAGCACACACACAAAAACCAGGTCAGCAACTTGTTAATATCATTGTTGTGATATTTGTGAGGTGGCGGCGAGCGTTGTGAAGCACGCGTGCAGCACGTGTTAAAGAGTGAAAAAATAAAACTAATGTGTCTAATTTCAGCATGATATGTTTTGGCTGCTGAACTGTTTAAGGGGGGGTGGGCTGGTGGGTGAAATAAAGCTGAACTGGCTTCTTCTTCAAACGTTGCCTGTATAGAGTGTTTATGGAGTCGAGTTTGCCGTTTGCACGATATAAGTCAGGAACTTTCTCCTCAGTGCCGATTCCATGTGGGCTTATTTTTGGAGAGAGTAAGAAGGATATTTTAGGAGAGTGAACTTGTTAAAGGGTGTTTGTCGCGGGTCACAGCCTCTGTAATGAGTTTCTTCCTCGTGCTTCAATGCTACTTTTCCAGTGTGTCCAACTGGATTCCGTATAAGGAGAGCCTTGACGAGTAAGGAGAGCAGAGATTAATTTATTTAACATTCTTAACTAAAACTTTGTACCAGCTGATTTTCTTGATCTTGATCACTAATATTAAACTAACTTGTTCTGTAATACCTGATTTGAATCTTGTTTTGTTGTTGTCTTCTTTGCTTGTGGTTTTATGTATGCAAGCCCGTAATGACCAATGTTCATCACTGCGACTTTGACAAATTAAATGCACTCTATTTTGAGGTAGAAATATACTTTCTCCCTGAGATAACTGATACGATAAATCAAAATAAATAAATAAATAAACATATAATGACAGAAAAGAAAAGAAAAAAGAAAAATAGCTGCATCTAAGGCGTGCGTCTGCCAAAGTGCCTTTGAGCAAGATGCACAATACCTACCAATACCTTCTAGTAATGATAAAATCCTAATATCTGTTGTATCAGAAGATCAGTTATTGAGTTATGTTTAATATTTGTACTGGAATGATGGTGTGATGGTGCTAATTTAGATTAGCAATTGCTTGTTTAGAATGGTCAATTTATTAATTATCGTTAGTAAAATCTAATTATTTCAGTTTATCTGAAAATCTAACTAATTTCAAGATTTATTCAATAATTTACCAAATGCAATAGAAATGTGATCTTCTTCTATTTATTTAAATATTTTCAAAGAACACAACTGCATGTCTCCACTCAGAATCACTAACTGATGTGCGATGTGGATTAATAACAGGATAGATGGATGAGATAAATGTATGCGTGAAAATGTATTTGTGTAAGAAAAAATATATATATGTGATGTACTGTACTGTGCTGTTTTGTATTATTACCTGTGTCTCACGAAGAGATTTGGTGGAAAACAACTCTAAACCTACGCTCTGTAGCTTGCTAGCTTGTTAACTAGACAGACGGTGATGTGAAAGTAAAGTTATGTGTTCTCCCCGGGGGATGTGTTTCATTTTTGCTAACAAGAGGGAGGGCTGCATGTCATGTCTGTTGTCACCACATCCTGGTGGAACGCGACAGGACAGCTGTTTCATTCACCCTACAGACATAAAGGGTTTAAGATTCAATTCATCGGCAGCGTATCTGCGTGACTTCTCCATCTCAGAGCTTCTCCGAATAGATAATTGGTTATGGCTCAGACATGATGAGTGTTTTTGTGCCGCCGAGGTATACCACAAAGCGTCTCAGAATAGATCGCAGGTTATGATTCCAGTATGATGAGTGTTTTTTCTAAGTGTTTGCTGTCACATAACATCTCAAAATAGATAAGTGATTGTGATTTCACTATGCTAAGTGTTTTTATATTGCTTTTCTGTCCTAATGGAAAAAGTACAACAGACAGCACAGATAATCATATGTGACTGGAGGGAGCTCTCACCAGTTCTTTTTTTTCTCCCCAGTTTTTTTTTTTATTTCTCTCGTCTTCACACACTATAGTAGACTTGTTTGTGTTCACACAGCACAATTACAGAGGAAACAGTGCTTTTAACTTTTAACTTTTGAAGTTACTGGCAGTTTTGGTCATTGTTAATTTATAATTTGGGCAGCAATGAATCCCAGAAAACCCTATTTGCCTGGTCAAACATGCATGTCATGCATTATAGCACAATACTGCTAGCATTAGGGTTATGTTTGTATCATGAAATGTACAATATGCAGCAATTTCCATGCCTGCATCATTCCTCCGAATACATTTGTTCTTAATAAACTGTGAGTGACATTATGTGATCAAAAGACCAGGATCTCAATTTTAGGTGATTATGTATGTAAATGGTTAGTTACTTTTACTTTCTCCTTCTTTCTTTTCTCCTTCCATTCTCATCTCTAGGAAGCATCACTTCATCCACTCCTGACTTTTACCTCTACAGACTCTAAGCGACATTTTCGACACATGTTTTCTGGCATTTTCTTTTTTTCAGGATGATTAATTTATCAGTTGTGCATCTGTCATCAACACCTCCATTTTTTCTGAGGCTTTTTCTCAAGAGAAGGCTGATTCCTGCGTTTTCCTGCTAATGTTATAGAGACGTATGTTTGGTTTCCAACACCAAGGAGAACTTTTGGGTTTAAACTTTTTTGTCATTTTTTTTCAGTTTATCTTTCTACCTCTGTGTGCCTTCCCCTTCCTTTCTATCAGATACACCTATTGGACATTATTTTACTTCACTCTCTTTTTTCCTAATTGTTTGTGGGCACAAACTGAGAATACACAACAGTTTTCCTTTGTTTTTGTTCCTGTCTTCAATTTTTCCCTTGCTAAAATTCGACCATCACTGTCAAAGGGGAAAACTCAAAGCAAGCTCGGCTGCCAAACTGAATCCCACTAGGCTGTCTTAGTTGTTTTCTACTGTGTCACAACATGTGGTCTACCTTTTTGGTGACTGATGAGGAGGGCCGCACGGTGTGCCCGGCGGCGGCAGGAACAGTGGGAGGGGTTGCTCCAGGAGTAGCACCCCAAGGTGCGGGAGGTCTGGCCAACCTGATGACTGGACGCAGTACGTTTGGTGGGAACAAGCGCCGCAGGGCGACATCAACAGGACACGCCATGAGTGAGGCCCAGGAAGGAAAGGTGACTGATTTCATATTGTGTGAATGTGTGTTCTCCCTCAGGCTGTATGAAAGTACTCTGGAACTAATGGAACCAATCAATCACACAGCTGCTTTTTCAACTGACATCAGGCTGTTCCACAGAGCAAGAAAAACCCCATAAGAGCAGATGACTTCTAATGTTAGAAAACAAGTATTTGCAAAAGATCAAACACAGTTTTCTGACATTAAGAAGATAAAATGTTATGTAACCAAATTAATCATATTAATTGACAGATTGGGGATATCATTGCTTAAAGATAATGCAGCCAGTTCAGTTTCATCACTTTCTGACATATACCCACAAATTGATTACCATCGTGAAATAATTCTATCCCCTATCACCCACATATTTCATCTACCTCCCTGATGGTTAATATTTCATCTGTTGAGGACATTAAAAACAACATGCAGAGATACTTGTTGCAGTTATGTCTGTATATACTTTCTAATTTGCCATTTGTTTTACCTTTGTAACATGTTCTATTGCACTAATAAGTAAATTTATCTAAAATCTACATGTGACGGAAACAGAAATCCCCATGTTCAGCCTTGGTAATAAAAAGCTAGACGAGGTGCTAATGTGCATTTGAACTTGTTCTTCCCAGCAATTTATTTGTGATTTATAATTTCAGACTTTAACATTAGCACACTATGATTTGTGGGTAGGAATCGCAGAATGACTAAAAAAATGAATAAAAAAAGCACTTAAGTACCTGCCAATGTATAATTTAACTGAGCTCAGCTAAACACCTCTGAAACTGGCTAGTTAAAGTAAGCAGCCCCTTCATTCTATATTGTGTTGAGTGGAGGATCAGAGGATCAGTCATTTTCTATACTGCCATAGTCTGAATAGGAAAAGAATATAAAATTATGTTAGTTATACAAGCTATTTTAGTGCCATAGCTTAACAGCTGAGTGCACTATTTAAAGTTATATGACCAAATTAGCACAGTAAAATGCACTACATCCACTCGTTACACATTGTAAAAGGAGGAAGTCACACAAAATACACAGAACATATTGCCATGAATGAGCTGCATTTGAGCTTAACAGCATGCCAAGGACATATCTCTCATGAACTGCCAAAGTTACACAGCTAGCAGCAGACTTTAGCTACCTACTGAGAGAGGACGCCTGTTAGACACTAAACCCAGACAAATAAACAACCTGAATATGGCAAATGGAATCACAAGCTGTACAAACTCTATTGCAGTTGAAAAGGCACAGGCTAAATAATAATAATAATTTCACTTATGTAGGACCTTTCAAAACCAAGTTACAAAGTGCTTTACAATAAAAAGAAATGCAAGGTCAGGTGCAAAACATGAGATATAACATAAGATGAAATAAATGATATAGTAGTTTAGATAGAAAAGGCCATGAGATAGAAGGATAAGTGAGCTAAAAGAAGACATTGTAACTGGACCTTTACCGTAAATGGCAGGAATACAGACAATAAATGGTTGCGGATAGAAGTAATAGCTTTTAAATTACTCTTTAATTCAGTATTGCAAAATGTCTTTCAAGTCACTGTTGTTGTTGAAGCTGTACTGTGTTGTGTTCTGTCACCAGATCAAGTTGGCATTCTTTGTAGCCATTGTGGGCGTAGTCCTGACAGTCCTTGGGGTGGGTACAGAGTTCTGGGTGGAGCTGGCACCTCCGAAGAGTTTCTATAACAACCAGGTGAATCACTTGAATATGCAATTAATGTAAATTTTTGTTCATAACTTACTTTATTTCCACAGACACATTCAGAATTATTAATTTGTCCATGGATGTTTTCTGCAGTACATAAAACATAAACAGTAATTTTTGGTTAGAAATGAACCACTGTTTGATTTCTAAAGCAAAACCCTGTGATGGATGGAAAAATAATATTACTGCTAGTCTTGTCCCTAAAAGCCCTCTTTGATCTTCGTTTTGCAGACCTGTCTGACGGCTCACTACGGCCTGTGGAAGGGCTGCACCAAGACCCTGTGGGTGGCTGATATCGACCCAGAGAGAGAGAGCTGCGGACCCGCTGAACTACCCGGAGGTGACTCAAAGATTTACCGACTGGTTGGGTGGATGGCTGTCTAACTTTGATGATGTTTGACTGGTCTGTGTGAGGGAGGGAGTTTTTTAAGATGATGATTGACAGACCAGCTGGCTGACTAGATGTTTGTCAAAGCTTATTGGACAGCTCAGTTTGAAGGAGAGAGTTAGCATGAATGAGTGGTCTACCTGACTTTCTGGCTAGACAAATGATGCTTGGCTCACGGATTGATGGCTGGCTGGATGAATGCTTCAGCTGACTAACGGCCTGAGTCATTGTTACATAGTCTGAGTGAAAGAGTACGTACACAAGCTGCTTTGGGTCAAGTGAAGGGACACATCATTTGGATTTTGGAAGTCCTCATTTATGTATTTGTTAATTTCAAAGTCCCACCAAGGACAGAAACCACCCATGCAAGGGAGAACTTGCCAATACAGCAGTAGACTAAATACATACTTTACTAAACAACAGGTACCTAAACGACTGAATAGGTTGATTGCGAATGACTCCCAAAATAACATATATTTTCATCCAACATTGTCTTGTTCTTGAGACTCAATGTCCTGCAGCACTGCTAGTTGGTTGTCTGGCGTATTGTTTAGGTCTTCCACTAGGGAAGCATTAGCATTAGCTTCAGGAGCGTTGGTCTCTGACTCCAACTTTTTGCTTCCTTGGAGTTTTTTCTGCATTTTTCCACAGAAGGATAAGGGTTATCCAAAGGCGTGGGATTTATTGATGTAACTTAAAAAGAGCAATATGGCAAAATTAGTAATCCCTGTGCAGGGAGCTCAACAAAACTGTCTTTACATGGCGCTGCCTTAACTGGAAGTTAATCCTTGAAAACCGTTGGAGAATACTAGCAACAGGCGTCTTTTGGCATGTCACGGGCCAAATAAATATATACTAGACTAGTATAGAAAAATATATTTATATATTAATGAACAACTAAATAAACTAAATCATTTAAAGAAACCCTGTGTGATGTGGCTTTAAGATTGTTAGTATGGGAATTGAATCAAAGTATAGAGTATTTTCATTAACCCAGTGCTCCTAGTGTACACCATCTATTCCAGTTAGAGGTTGTTAAAGTTTCTTATTACCGGTGCAAGAATAGCAGAAATAATGTACTGTGGGGTGAAATTGAGTACGGCCGTCTAACAGTGGACTAGTCGAGTGTGGCAAAAGATTATAAAAGCTATTTGCAGTATCGCTCCCTTTTTCCATGACTCACCTGTATGAACTCCCCTTTTGAAGAATGACTCACATAAAAAGCAAAACAGAGACAGACTGAGAAAAGTCCACCAGGAGCTCTGTGTGTGTTCGTCATCGGTGTCAGACAGCATACCTGTTTGATTTTCATCAAAAGGAAGACAGATAGTTACACAGAACTACTGGCTTAGTGGTTAATGGGGTTGCAGTGTGCCTCGGGACTTTTTAAAACATACAGGAGATATTACATTTCTGTGTTTTTTGCCTACACAATGGCCTACATTTAATGGATTTTGTTTGCATGGTTGGATTAGAGCTTCTCCTCAAAAGTAAAGTATCACTGTGTTTATGAACATACATTAGCTTCATTTAAGCTTGTAATAAATTGGAACTACAGAAACTTTGAAGAAGATTTTATTTTATTTATCCAGCAAATACAGAATAATACGTGGTTTCTCTTTTTGGTGCAAACATGCAGTATTGGTAATTTCAAACTACACACCCCTAATTTATAAACACTGTGGACCCAAAGTCAGATGTCACTAAAATGTATATCAATATTAACCCACTGGGTATTTTTGCTAATACCTTTTTTTAATCAAAGTTTCATTTGTTTATGTACCTATTTATCTCTGTTTAACTTCCATATACAACCGGTTTGATATTTAGCATTTTTGGGTTAACATGTGTTTGTTTGTGTGTAGTTTTAAGTTGTGTACTTTTGTTGGTTGAAAAGTATACCGTGCATGATGTTTCCTTGTATTGTTTCACACCGTCATTTCATAAATAAACTGCTGAAAATAAAAAGTGAAAAACAGTCAGGAAACACAAGATATACAAAGGCTTCTCTTCTGACCTGATTATAGTATAGAATGACATCATCTACATGTAGTCACTGGACATTCATACACAGCATGGTGGTAACTTTATTGAGTGTGGCATTGGTGTGAATTCAACCTACATTGTTGTCTCAAGTGACCCATCCTCAGACTATTCATGTTATTTGAGCCAGACAACCATGATAGAACGACATGAACCATGTCTTCCTTAATGGATAAAGGTGTTCACATGTTCTGTAGTCAGTGAGAGGAAAGTCCAATTACTGTCTGCTTGGCTGGTTGCAGAGCCAGGTGGCAGGTCAACCTTTATTTGTGAGGGGATTTGAATTTTGTCAATGGGATTTGAGTGCAGCTCTTTACTGTTGGCGGGAAAAAAACACAACCCAGAACACTCTGAGGATTTGGCTTTGATCACACTAATTAAGAGTGATGTGTGTGCGTGTTTTGCTTGCATGTGTGCACAAATGTGCGAGGGAACAGATAGAGGTGTCACATTCTATTTGACGGCCAAACTCTAATTACTGTAACACATCATCAGGACGGAGGAATGGTAATTGTGCAGGATGCATTGGATTGTCACCTTGAGCTTGTCATTGACGTTCATGGCTGATTATGTTTGATGGGGAATTATTTAAAGTGTGCAGGGCTGAGAAAGACGTGGCTCCTTGAATTTCAATAAGATGTTCATCAAGATTGTCTGCAACCACAGCAGATTACCTGTCAGTGTTTGTGTTTCTGTCATTTACAGTAGCTGTTTCTCTTCCTCTTTTTTGCTCCTGCAGAATCAAACTGCACCTACTTCAAGTTTTTCACCACGGGGGAAAATGCTGTGCTGTTTCAGAAGACAACGAGGAAGAGTGAGTCACACACCTCTTTCGGCTCTCCTGGCCTCTCTCAACCGCTGTCCCACCTTTTCCACCCACTCTCTCCTCTCTTTATCCCTTTTATTCTTCTCCACCTCTCCCTCTCGCTGCCTCCCTCTCTCCCCTGTGCCCTCTTTGCCCTTTCATCTTTCTCTTACGCTCTTTCTCTTTTCTTCAGTCCTCTGTCTGTCATCTCCCCCTACGATCCATCCTTCTCTCTCTCTCTCCATCCTTTCTTTTTCTCCATGTCTCCCCTCACCTCCTCGCCGCACTCTTTCAGGTTGGCCATTGTCTGCTCTGTGAGTGTTTGAAATCTATTCCGCCTACGCTGCGTTCAAGTGTCTCCGAGCTGCCGTCTAACCTCTCATTTCACTGGCAGCTCCATAATGTAATAAGATCACACAGTGCCATAAGCTGAGTTAAGAGAGACAGACGTACATTAAAATCTCATTGTTCACTTGTGCCACATCACTGTCACGCTACAGGCCTCAATGTAGTGATTTAATAAATGTAGCTATGAGTTTATAATATGCTGTACTAGCATTACTTGTTGTGATTTGAGATCACCAAAGTCTTACTTCATGTAAATCTTCTTTTACGATCAAATTACTTATTAAAGCTCGGGTAGCTCTTGGCTTAGTTTTCAGGATCTTCCAATGGAGGGATCTTCCAAAATTTCTTGAGGATGACCTTCTCAAAAACCTGACCAAACACAAAAAAACAATGTCACATGATCAATTATAAAGCTGATTTTATGAGCCTAAACTCTGAGCGTATAAATGTGCATGTCATTCACGAATGATGGCTGTTTTCTTTTATACTACTAGATTTTAGATTTAATCTTTCTGGGTCCAGTTCCATTCCAGAGTCAAATCAATTAGTCAGCTTTTTGATGACCACGGTCAAACAAGCTGATTGCTGAGATTTGGGAGGTATCACCTGATACTTTCAGACTGAAACACTGTCTGGAAATAAGGGGAAATTAAAAGATGAAATACAATCCACAAAGCCCAGTTTAAGTAGATCTGATTGGATATCCAAGAGTTTGCAGGCTTATCAGAAGCCAAAACAATTCCCAGTGCTTTGACAACTACTTTACTAATAAACTCTTAATCTGTTAAAATATCTTAATGTTTTTGTCCTACAAAGTAATGAAAGGAACATGCACTCACGCATATTTGATTGGCCAATGAAATGTGTTGACAGTTGATGTTGAATTGAGTTACAGGAAAACCTGAGGATGCAACTTAAGTGGATTTTCTGAAGTTTTGAGAAATTTCAGGCTTTCTAAAAACTAGTATCTATACTATCTGTATAATACCTATGGAATGTAATGATCAGTCCTATCAGCCCAATCTCACAACAAAACGTAACGTAATAGACCTGCTGATCCATTAGAGGTTCCCGTGTCAGTGTCGCGCTTTGCCTCGCCTACACGTGAAAAGTACACCAAAATGTGACCTCAGAAAGCTTTATTTTGAAAGTGTAACTGGATGTTACATATTTATTATTGGTAACTTGACTGCAGAATGAGAACGTGTTGAAAACGTGACATTGGACTGGTGTGGGTATTCCAGGCTTGGGTGTGATAACTTGTTGCCCTGTTAAATATGAAAATCTATCAAATGTACCTTAAATCCCTTTGATTTCCCAGATAAGTCCAGTTCCAAAATCAACAGGTGCTCTTATTATAGTGAATATTAAAGTGTATGTAAACAGCACTGTTCTCCTTCCTCGTGCAGATCTGAATGTGGTGGCAGCCATGTTGGCCCTGTTCAGCCTGTTCCTGATGGTGATGGGTGCCATTTGCATCACCATGTCTCTCAGTAAAGAGATCATATTCTTCCTCAAGCCAGCGTCCGTCTGCTTTATTCTGTCAGGTCAGTATAGGCAACAACACACCGGGGAACATTTGGAACAAACAGGGTTTTTAGTGTATGAGTGTATGAGATATTTCTTGATTGTAGTAGAGGTTGCTAGAGACCAACAATTTGCTGTGTCTTCCACAGGTGTCATGGTGCTTGTCTCCCTGATGGTATTCCACCAGTCCGTCCTGGCCTTCCTAGCCAGCGACCACACGATTCCTCTCCACCACGAGCTCTCCTGGTCAGTGTCGTGTATCGGCTGTGCAGGGGCCGTCCTCATCGTGGGTGGGATCCTTTTCCTGCTGCTGGCGCTGCCTTACAGCCCCTGGCGGAGGTGTCTCCCTCAGAAGGATGGCAGCAGTTAGTGGGCCAGAGGTGGTGTTGCACTTTATCTGCCCTTTCTGTTTGTGAGGAGGGAGGGTGCAGAGGGGCGGTGCTGTTTCCCAAAGATGTCTTAGCAAAGAGATTGCTTTTTCTGTGAACTTATAGGAATCATTAATCAGAATCAGAATAACAATTAAAAATACTTTAATAATCCCAGGGGGAAATTACTTTCGTTACAAACTCCAGATATACATACAACATATAATATATTAAGAATAACCATTGATAAGAACACCATAATCTGACAGAATATTGTTAATAGCAATAATGCCACGTTGCAGAGAAATATCCCTTTTACTCTTATCAAATATGGTTATCTTAATGCTCAGATGTGTTTGGGAAACAGTCCTGTATTGTCTTACTACTCATGCTGCAGGTTGTGGAGGAAATGTACTGTTAGTTCATTCAATAAATGAAAAAGTATTTTTCTAAAAACAGGTTAGACCTTTGATATAAACTCATTGTCAAACAATACTTGACAAAAACACAGTTTTAAAGGTCCAGTGTGTAACATTTAGCAGGCAGAAATGCAATATAATATTCATAGGTATGCTGTTTGCTTTTGATGGAGTCCGCTGTGTTAAACCACCATGTTTCTACAGTAGCCCAGAACAGACAAACAAGCACTGACTGTAGATTGAAATTCTTCGCGAGATTCATGGCCACCGTATTTTCTCCTACACACTTCACAGTCTGTGTTCATTCCCAGGTCGTTAAATACAGACGCCAGCAGTGCTCGTTAGTGGCAATCTGCAATTTCACCGCTAGATGGCACTAAATCCTACACACTGCTCCTTTAAACAGTGTAGCCAATAAAAGAAGCTATTTAAGTCAACGTTTGTTAAGCTAGCCAAAATTGTCGTTAACCTGAACTGTACCAACATTTTAACACATTGGCTCGTTAATTTATTCACCCTATCCTTATGGACTACTCCTAAAAATTTAAACTATTAACTAATTAACCTTTATTTCAGTAAAAAATAGGCCTAGAGGACTGGATGTACAGAAAATATATGCTAGCTTTACTTTTTTACTTTACTATGTTAACTTTAGAACAAAAACTTAAATTCTGTAGTTGTGCCCAAAACACTTTTACTGCATCTGGGCTTTGATTACTTTCATCTGTCTGATCACAGCCCTGCTCAGGTAACAAGACAACCATCAACATCCTCAAAAAAAAAACTACACTGAATGTACAGGACGGTTTATTGACCTCCAATCTGAGAACCTCGTTCAAGAAATTCTTTTTTTCTCAGTGATGTGTGAAGAAAGCAATATTATGTTTGTCCTAAAATGCCTTCCTGTCTGCAGAGCTGTCTTTCTACAGTATACGCTGGATGTTTTGTTGTCTTGTTATTCATCAATTGCCACTAAGATTTAGATAATAATGGCTTCTATAATTTATTAGAAACACATTTATTACATAGTCACGTGACAGGGCTCTAATTTTGTAATGGTATAAAACACACTTAGATTTATTTTTAATTTACTTCACACTATATATTATTATCTATGTCAGGACATAAGCGCAATGATGAACACAACTTATTATTATCATTATTCGATGTCACATGCATCATATTGCAGACATACAGTACTTTATAATAAGAGTATATATGAAATATTTTAAATCAAGTGTAAGGTAGGTGCTACACTTTAGAAATAGCTTGACAATCACATACAACTAGAAAATATTGTAAAGATTTAGAGTGGAGTAGAGGGTACTCAGTTTTACATCAGCCAAAAGCGTGAGACGCTGCCATGTTTTTACCTTCAGTGTTTTTCTCATGTTAGAACAAAGTGCTTTTCTGTGCCTGAATGGAAGGTGAACCATCTCTGCAACTTTTTTGAACTGAATCGATTGAGTATGAATGACTTCATTTTATTATTAAACATGACATGAATATTTAATGTCATCCTCTCTCAGGTTTCATTTCTCTCTCTTATTCTACACTCTCAACACGTTCTCAGCTCACAGTCGCTGCATCCTCAAAAACTGTTTTTATGAACATTTTACACCTTGTCATAAAAATGACCCCACAATCTCGTTATCCCAGCATTCCAAAGCTCCTGTGTTAGAAGTGTAAACACCAACACTCCCCCAGTGTGCTGATGAGCTCCCAGGCTGGCTAACTGAGCTAATTAGGTAAAGGCAGCTAAGAAATGGCGCGTTCACATCGAAATCGGAGCTAGGTTTCTGCAAAATGAGATTATAGATGCAAATTCTGCTACACGAATGAGGCAAATGTGAAA
This sequence comes from Morone saxatilis, assembly GCF_004916995.1. Taxonomy (NCBI): domain Eukaryota; kingdom Metazoa; phylum Chordata; class Actinopteri; family Moronidae; genus Morone; species Morone saxatilis. Next base: position 2,197,994 of record NW_023340268.1, read on the forward strand.
TTGCAAGAATTCTGGTGAACTCCGAACTTTATTTTTTAAACTTTCGGAATAAAAAATTGGACTACTACCAATTTTTGGCCACTACTGCTTTTGCTTTGCTTTTTGGACCAAGAGCCATGTAAACCAGAAAAAAAAATGTCTATAGAATATGATTCAGTTTTACCAAAATCAGTGGCGTAGTTGTCATGCGTGACTTTCTGCTGTAAAGCGTTATGCACTTCTCTGTACTCGGACACCAGAGTCACGTAGTGCGAGCAAAGGTGTTTGGGGCTCCTAGTGGGAATGACAAAGGGACCATTCTCCCTATTATGATAGTATAGCTGTTATTATAAGGTACAATAGTTATATAATGTTGCTTTAAAGATTAGTAATGGTGGTAGTTTGTGTACATATGTGCAGCACAGTGCTGCTGCTTCGGGGGCCGAATTTAAATGGAGTGGAAATGAATGCCAACTGGTTCAGACTGGCACCCTGCCGGTCGGGTTTTGGAGGGAACCCAATGTTTTCCTTTGTAATAAGGCAGAGTTAATCCTAACAGGCTACACCAAAGGTGCAACAGTAGATCATTTACTGTCATGATTTGGACCAAAGAAAACAAACTGGGTGTGAACACATTCTTTGTCAAATACCAGTCTTGAGGATCACAGTCAATATATTGTCCAAACAGCCCAACACTACAATCACTGCTTTTTATTTTATCTTTAGGCTTAGATTTATTATATATTTTAACAAAGTTGATAAATTACCAATTTAAACTCAAACTATGATATAAAAAAGAAACAGCGGTCATTTTTCTATAACAGTTGTCATACGCTCTCTGCTCATAAAAAGAAATACAGCTACTTCATCTTAGGAAATTCCAACTCTTCTCGCATTATAGCCTTCTTGTGGACATTAACTTTGAGCCATTTCCCCCTTTTATAAGACAGTCCACTGTGAACAGCAGCAGGATATGAGATGAGGGAAAGAGGGCTAGACATACAATAACAACAAAGGTCCTAGCTAAATTTGAACTCAGGATGTTGCAGTTGCATGTTACATGCTGTTATATGATACAGTACATACTTAGACTGCCAGAACACCAGCACGGCCCTTTCACCTTCTTCTTTATATGAGCCATGAATGCTCAAGTTATAATTCTGATATTTCCGACAGCATCTGAAGTCAGCATAAAGAGCAGACGTGGCAATATTATCACGTTATATGTAGAGTTGAATCCTCTTGCATTACTTGTGACAGGTCAATTGTTTTTTATGGTCTTTTGGGATGGTTGTATGACACTGAAGTTCACCAAGGTAAATAGAGTTACAAATGTTGAAAAGACTGTTTGATTTGCTCTGACTTGTGGTTTTCGACCCCCTCTCCCTCCATTAACGTTACCACCGGTTCAGTTCTTGTTATCCTGCTCACAGCACATCTCAGTCACCACGCTGACCTCCTTCCAGGCTCACGTCTCTCTGAAGCGTCTCCCATGCTGTTTGGCTACGACCTCCTCTCTAAATATAGACCGTGGCCAATAGGGCCGACGTGGCAGGAGAAACGCAAACCTGGAGACAAGCTGTGCACATAAACACACTCTCATTTTCACTTGTTCAAATACACATGTGTGCACTTATACATTTGTACACACACACAGTGTCTCTGCCCTGTGTGCACAGGAAAGCACTAATATGATCATACACACTTAATAGTTCACAGTGTGAGCACAGTCTGGATCTGATTTAAACTGAGCCCCTGACGTCATACATTCCCAACGTCATCCAATACACTTTACTGCACCGCAGAGAATCAAATGATCCTCCACAAATTAATTTGAGTCATGAAGTAAAGTGAGCACTGATCTGAAGTTGTTAAAGCTACAACTTTTCTATTTGAGTCAGCAAAGTGTGCTACAAACCCTACCACTCCTCCTTTCCCCTGTGCTTATCTCCTGATTGGATACATGGGTGCAAATTCATTAGGTATTACGATGCTTAAAGGTTTAGTGTATAACATTAAGGAGGATTTACTGGTACAAATGGAATATAATACACATAACTATTTTTAATTAGTGTATAATCACCTGAATAAAAGAAGCGTTGTATTATTGTAACTTAGAATGAGCCCTTTATATCTATAGATGTTGCAGGTCACCTTCCATGGAGTCAGCCATGTCGAACTGCCATGTTTCTACAGTAGCCTTGTCCAGAAAAACCAAACACTGACTGTAGGGCCTTTCGTGGCCACCATAGTTTTTCCTACACACTTCAAAGCCTATTCTCATTCCCAGGACGCCAGTAGTTTTCAGTTGCTTGAAAACATCACCCCTACATGCCACTAAATCCTACAGACTGATCATTTTACTAACTATTGTGATTCAATATCACCATGTATTGCAATTTCTGTTTGCTGTTTTAACATTAGACCATGGGAAAAAGCTGTATCCCAGACTTCAAGAGACTATGCTGAGTCATATTTCCAAAAAGAATGCACATCATGTCAGTCAGTCTTAGCATAGGAACTATGTGTCTGTCTGTAAGTATGTTTATGTTTTTTAAGATAATATTTCACGATTTCTGTTAGCATGTGATAATTTCCCCCACCCACTTCTAACATACTGCTAACTTGTTAAGTAGAAAACCTAGCAAACTGGCTAATCCCAGTGGTCTGTCCGTAATTAATCCATCACTGCATCTGCCATTTTAATTGAAGTGAAGTGGATTGTCACAGCTCAAAGACATTTTCTAAAACAGATGTAGTCCTCCTTCCACTTGTAATGTCATTTATTGACTGATCCACCTGTATTTTGAGCACGGATGGTTTGGATGGTGGAGGATAGACTGTCTCATGTTGCTTGTACACTTTACATATCAAGGTGCTGAGTGCCAGACCCCTACTATGCCGCACCCCCAAAAGTAATTTACTCTCAACGTCATCCAATACACCAGAAAGAAAGTACACTCCTCCAAGAGTGTACTCGACGAAAAACTGATATTAAGTCCTTAAATATTTGCAGCTTTATTGGCTTTAACCCAGAACAGAAGTGTGTGGGAGAAGTTAGTTGGACATTCCTAACTGGTCTCTCTACAGTTAACACACACAGACATGTCAAGTGTCCAACTCAAACCGGTGTCCAGCTCTTACACACTACATGTCTGCAGTATCATAGAGACATTAACTTAAGATCTCCTGAATGACACACAACTGTCATACAAATGCTGATACAAAATAAGCTAAAAAATAGACTTTTCAAAGCTCACTGACAAGTACAGCTTCATCCGGTGGTCAGCAAGTGAATATCAGATGTCTTTACTAATGCACACTCACAGACAACTCTGTAGTAATTGTAGTATTAACCATAAAGTTAAATGATTAACATTAGACATTAATCTGTCACTAACTTGCAGGTAAGTCCCCACGATGAAGAGATTTACACAAGAAAAAAAAACCTTTATCGCTAAGACATTTACAAACATCTTCCTGTACAAATTTGGTGATTAAAAATTTTGGAGAAAAACTGAAGGTAATTAAATTAAATGTTCCTTTATAGGCTGAATATAGGCGTCTATATTGGATGACCTTGGATGAGAGCGGGTCGAACATTTCCTAAAAAGCATAACCGAAGGAAATATTACATAAAACTGGAATATGATCTACACTGATTGAAACCAGTAAGAATGTGAGAATACCTGGTTAGAATAGTTTAGACTCCACCCAATAATGTTTTGTTTGACCAATGCAAATATGTTTTCATTTGAATATTTCCACAACCAAAACTCTGATCTGCCTTGACACATGTCTCCTGGCCTGTCTAAAAAAACACACTACAGTAACATGAACTGTTGTCTCTAAACACCTGACTCTCTGCTACCGTCCCCCATCCCCCTCTCACAGCCACTACCTCACTGCATATATAGCTAAACCTTCTACCACAGCTAAACGCTGCTGATTCAGTCAGTGACAATGATGATTCAGTCAAGGTTCGGTGTTACAAATTTGCCCTCATTAACTTGTTGGCTCTTGTACATATACTATATATTTGTATTGACATATTTTAACTTGATCTTTAGAGAAAATGAGAATTAAAGTAAGAATAAATAGATTGTGTATAAACTCAGGAAGTATTATCAAAATGATCCCAGTGTGTATGTTTGTCATTTATCAAACATCAGATATCCAGTAGTGAGTGTTCTGCTTTTAAACTTTAAATACATCCAATATCTGATTTCGCCTTTGTCGAGACATTGATCCATATTTTGAATGCATCTAGGATGCCTTTTACCTTGATTGATTCCGGTGTGACATTTTCATCAGATTCCCCAGTATGAATATCATTTAAATGCGATAGTGTTTGTTTTAATCAAATTGTTCAGTGTTTTAATCTATGATAACAAAATGGCTACAATAAACAAATGAATACTTTACATTTATTTGAATTTATAAGATGGCATTTGCCAGTTAAATGTTGTATCCTACTAGAAATATCTGTAATCTGCAATACCAAATGTAGGCCTTATCCTAATGTGCACATACGTGTGTGTATGTCACCACTGTCATTGCAAAAACCCTGAGCATGAACCCTGTCTATATAGAATTCAATGTGTGTTTGAGTTTTCAGGAGAGACAGTATTACTCAGACAGCCTAGGTTTCCTGTCTTGGGATCTCCCTCTCTGGGAGTGAAGAAGGATTTGAGAAGTGGAGGAAATGAGAATGTAATCTTGACTGACAGACCTCCCCACCGGCATATGGACGTCTGTCAGCGAGCCTGGAGCCGTTATCAGTGACTGCAGGCATGTTCTCTTCACCACCAAAGAGCCATGGAAGGAGAGACAGCTGGACAGCAAGCATCAGACTGATGAAGAGAGGAAATTAAAATGCAGAATGTCTTCACAGGTGGCAGACTCCTGTTGACTCATGAAAGCTGACACAAGGCGGTAGCTATTATCGTATCGTGCTGTATGTACGACAACTGTGCTGCTGGCTTCAGACATAATAATACAGGAGAGCCAGGTGCGCCATGGGAGAACTCTAGTGTAGACACTGACCTGTTGTGAAAGGTTACTGTATAATGGGCTTTTATTAAATTCTGGACACTGACCACACATTGGTAATATGATGGAGGTTCCTACCTGACAACAGCGACAGAAAAACTGTCTGTTTTAGGGAAACATGCAATTACGAGTTCTTTTTTCCCACATATCAATTCTGTGTCCGGGTTGCAGGCAATGGATTATGAGAACTCCTAGATGGTGCCCATTAATCCATCAAAAGTAGCTCACCCAGCATTAGCTACACTAAAGAAACAGTACTGCAGTAGGACTGTAAGCCATATGACGTATCTAGCTGTCTTAGATCTAACACCTAGAACCATTCACATGTAAACCACAGGCAAATTTGAGTTCACTTAACTTGCATTGCTTTGGACTGTGGATGGAGAACTTGCGGATTCCTTTCAGAAACATAAGATTCATAACCTGCAACATTCTTGCTGTGAGATTACAGTAACCACTGAGCCTCAATGGTTTACTATAATGTTTTATTCTTCACTCATTCTTTAGTCTAATGGTACGGTTGCACCTATGCAAATGCAGGCAAGTAATGATCGCCTGCAGAAGCAGTGTGTGGGCAGTGCAGTTTGCTGGGTTGTAGACTGTTTTAGGGGTCAACCACACAAATAATATATTTCTATCTGTTATTTTACATTAGGTACTATTCATTTAAATCAAAAATGTATATTTTTAATAATACATTTGAATATAACAAATGCATTGCCAACCAGCTGCTTTCAACTGTCCGTCACTGCGTCACACTCTGACCCTTTCCCCGGCTTTTGGTTTTGGTCCGCCACCCAAGATCTATTAAAAGTTTCTGGGGGGCGTCACTACACACATGTGCACACATTCTCATATTTTTAATGAGAGGACATCTAATGGTCACCAACCCTACCTGTAACCCTAACCATGTTATCAAAAGTTCAGCTTAACCACAGCCACCTTAACCTTTTTTATAATTACCTAGAAGCGAACCCTCCATCTTAAATCAATGGACCTTTGAATCCATATCTAAACTGCTGAGTCAAGAAAGGAGCAAGAGTTACAAATGCAGATTCAATTTCCACGTCCCTTATTCTGAAAATAGCTTTCCCAATCAAAAACCAGTGATGTTCCATCCATTGCTGATGATCAACACATTGATGACATGAAGTGTACTGGGAACTGCAGTTACATGTATCTAAACCACCAAGCAAGGCTCAAAATACTCAGTTTCTTCAAGACTGACTATCAGTGTTCAGTCGTGGAATAGAGTACAGAGTAAGCAGGTTTTCTTCACAAAATGACTGAGTTACAGTGAACCCACAGGCTCCTAATGTCTTTAGTTACAAAGACATGGTATGGATGCAGAAATACAGGGACATGTCTTCACTTTAGAGAAACTGTCAGTGCAGAGCTGCTGTGTCTGTTCCTGCTGCACAAAGACGTGAAGGCGGCACTGTAGCGTCAGGAGGATTTCAGACAGAGAGGCCAACTAATTAAAACTTTGACACCAAATCACATTCTTCGCTGCTTCAACCAAACACATCTCAGTCTCCAGTGTGCTCTGCCAGCAGATCTATTGTCAGCGGGATTAAAAACTGTCACATTTCCCCTGGGCTGACAGTCCCTCCCTGTGTTTTTCTCCAGAGAAGACATCTCAGCATTATTAAGAGACCGCACCGTCTTAATTACTGCCTGTCATCGTCTGTACTGTTTCCCTTTTTAGGTCAAATAATTTTCACAGTATTATTTCTATCTATCTATCTATCTTATCTATGCTATCTATCTATCTATTAATCTATCTGTCTATCTTATCTATCTATCTATTATCTACTCTATCTATCCTATTTCGTAATCTGTTATGTTTATCTGACAAGCAACCTCTTTGTGATTTGTGTGAATAAATAACTGTTGTCTCTTCAGTACAAAGGGTAGTAGAGTAGTGTGACCATAGTTATACCAGAGCAACACCCTTGGCCACATCATGTTTACGCATTCATCTTGACCCGCCAAAAGCACAGAAGTATTTCATCCAAGGTAGCTGCAAGTCCTGGATTGTAGTAAATGGTAATACATTTGGAGCTTTTTATGGACCGGGTTGGAGTTTCCTTGGAATGGATTCGGACCAAATTCACATTGCATGTTTGAAATAAACTTCAGTTAGTGGACCAAGGCTATATCAGGGCTTTTTGCCAAATATTGGACCCCTCTGAATAGCCACAAACCTCCAACCTCCACTGGGACATGCAGGCTCTGATGCATGAATTCATTTCTATATCTGTTATATTGTTATAAAGCCGCCTGGTTGCTTGTAATGTTCTAAATACATAAAATGTTAATATAATGATAACATTTATATTTAAATTGTTTCCTTATACAGTTAACTGACCCCAGGGAGACTGGTACAATATCATACACTGTTCTAGGCATCCTGAAGAAAAACTGAGACTATACAAAAACACTATTGCAAATGTCCGCTGGTTGCATCTGGCAGTTGTGGTGGCATTGCAGTAGCTGTTTTACCATCTGTTGTCTGGCAGAGACATGCACTGTACTGTGTGCACTCTTTTTTTAAAACAAGATTTTCCTCTAATCTTGACCGAGTAGCTTTAGTTGGCTTAACTTAACGAAACCTTAACCATATGTGGCAGATCTCTAAACACTCAATTTAATCATTCTTGTATTGATCATATCGGTCTGTTTGGGAGACACTGAAATTTGGGAATTGTTGGTGAATAAATACAATAATTAAGTAAAAGTAGAAGTATCTTATGATGTTATTTTCACTCAATAATTTACATGACACGACAACATTTTCATATAGAACTTTATTGAATATAACTATATATTTATATATATGTATATATATGTATATATACCTTATATTTTTTGTCTTTTCCAGTGAGGATCGGTATATTGTATTGCTTCCCCTTTTCCTTATTGTTCTTTACATGTATCGGTCTGCTGAGTGGAAATATACCAGTTTTCCATTTGAAGAGTTTCAGGTTTGACTCGTGTCAGTAGCCTTAGTGTTGGGAAAAGGAGCTGGTGACTTACGATGCCTTCAAAATGCAAGTTTAGGATTTGTGTTGGTGTTCAATTAGTGATTTTGTAACAATTCACATATTTCTCAGAAGCATGAGGCCGATGTATTTTGTTGCACTTGTTGTTTACCATGTAAAAACCACTGACAACACCAACACAGAAGACATTAAGCCCATTATCCCAGCACTTAGGCTACTCACAATATGCCACAGGCAGGCGTGAAGCCTTTATAGCCCAAAGTTACAGGTGTAGGAACTCTGAAACAATATAACATTAAGAATATCTATACATACCACCACGAAAATAAATAGATTAATATAAATTCTATCGCCTACAGTTATACACTAGTCAGAACATTAAAAAACACTGATTATTAGGCTACGTTGGTAATGTTTATAAAGTAAAAAAAACTATTGTCTGCACGGAGAAAGACCAAATGATGAATAAATTGCAATTACGAATACAAGTAATAACACTAAAGAAAAAGAAAAACATTTTAAAAATCATAAAATTAAAGAAAAAAGTACAAAAGTAGTAAGATAATAATTACATGGAAATATAAAAGAAAAACTGCATGTGCAACAATAACATTTACAGTAAAAATACAAAAAATGGGATATTTGAAAGAAATAATGGACTAGAAGTCTTAGTTGGTATCTTTAGACTGGCTAGAACAACCAAGATGGAGGAAATTAAATAACAGTTTTGCTTTCTTTAGCAACTATCATTGTGTCCTTAAGGAAGGCACGTGCCCCCCAAGTGTTCCAGGGAAGCTGCTCAGTAACCAGCCGCAGACTGGTCTTACTGGGCAGGTGCCAGTGTGGATGTGAGAGTTAAGATGAAGCAGGGTGTTACTGAAAAAGAGCATGCACGCTCAGTCAACTCTCCCTGTATAAATAAAATGAGTGAAATAATGAAAATGATCCAAAGATGAATTCACACATTATCACCCTCTCACGTTTGTGCACATGCTTTCCACGTGACACCACTGACTTTAGTGTACATAAGCAAGAGAAAGAAAATTCCTTGTCCTTGAAAGGAATATAAAAAAATTACAAAAAGAAAAGATTTCAAAATGTATAAATACCCTGCAATAACCATTACGATCATAGAAACACCAGCAACATGATATTAATACTCAAGGAGTTACAATCTCATGTAACCTAGAGATGATCAATCACTCAGAATGAAAAGACAACCCAAAGATTACCATTTACAGACATTATGTGCTTTTCTTGAAGTGAATGGACCGATAATATACTCAATAATACATTTATTATTCTAGTTTGTGAAATAGTATATAGTTATAGCTAAAAGAGAGATGGAGGGAAGGGGAACTGAAGCTAACTGTTGTGCTCTTTTCTCTTCCCTCCTCCTCCAACTTGTCGTCAACCAGGGTTGGCTTGAATTCATTTGCAAATGCAGCCAATCCAGAAGTGCATTCAGACTTCAGTGTATCAGTCTAATAGTCAGATTTAGGAAATGTGAAAGGTTTCAGTCTAAAATTGTATGCAGTACATGTGTTTTTCTCACTGAAGTTATCTCCGACGACATTTCAAAAACACCCTCAAAAATATACTGCGCTCAAAATCTGATTGTTCTTTAGAAATTCCGTTAAGACTAACTGTTTAACAAACTTCTCTGATACTAAATAATGTGCTTAATTTTTTTGTTATAGAATAAGTGAAGATGGTTGATATCTTATATTGGAGTAACACATGATTTTAATTTTTAGCTTTTGATCTAAGTTCTAACTAAAACACCACCCCCTGAGTGTAAACTGAATTGACCCCCACCCCTTTGCCTGTGGTTGCAGCCCTTTGCAGGAGCACTCAATGGATGCTGCCTTGTAGCCTTCGGTATCGTAATTATCATCGTAAACAGTCATACAAAGCCTGGGATCAATTTTGGCAATTAAACATCACATAGTGCATAAAGGTCCATCTTCACAAGTCCTTTTCATCGACTGTGAACGTGTATTTAGCAACATTTCTAACGTCTGATGACACTAAATGAGCATAATTCATGAGCAAGCTGTTGAAAGTGCTGATGATCAATACCAATAATTAAAGAATTACTTGGCCAGCTACTGACATTTCTGAACCATTTTTTTCCTAGCAACCTCAATTATTGTCATTTTTACCTGCTTACAAATAGAGATGCAGTTTACGAGCTTTAAAATTATTTTTGGAGGTTGTGACGATGGATGGATGGCCGTAGTATAATGTGGGAGACATTGTAAAGTTTGTGTCAAACTTTGCAAACTGGCTATAAACCAATGAAATTGTCCTTTAAACAAGAATCAGTCTACCTCCATGTAGCCACAATTCTGAAAATATTTCACACATATGAACATCAACTCTACAAATTTAAAGTCAGATGAAGTTACATGGTCAGATGGACATTTGTTGCAGTGTTTAACCAAACTGTGACAACTGGCAGTGGTGTAAAGGAGGCGTACAGAGTGAAGCTTTAAGTGTATGGCTATGCTGTTCTCTAGGACTGTGGAGAATGCCCATCTGTCACTGTAATTACCTTTGACACACAATGAAAAATAAATAGGCTCACAGTGTGTCAGCCTCTTCTGGTGTACGTATATGTGTGTGTGTGTGTGTGTGTGTGTGTGTGTCAGTAGGTTAGATATGGCTGAGGTCACTCTCTTAGGACCAGAGGTCAAGTAGCTACTGTTGACCTTGAATTGACAGTCAACTCGTCACTGAGCAGCTTGTTACTTGGCTGAATGTACCCGTCTGTGGCTCTCTGTCCTTTTTAAAACAGAAATGTGAACAGAACTGTGGCTTACACCATCTGGTCACTTTTTTCTTTTATTATTTATAATGTTTTTAAAGACCAGAAAGCATTGATTTGGTGGTTTGCAGGTAAAAAGACGCCTCAAGTTCAAGTTCAAACTGGATGCCGAGATGTGTAAAACTTTCACTTTTAAACCAGTTGAGTTTTAAGTGAAAGGTCTTGTGACTTACAAATCACAAAATCAAAGCTTAGTCGGTTCTTCTTGTTAAAGTTTCAGTTTAAATTCCCATAGCAGCTGACAAAATGTGGAAGGGGAGAAATAACTACTGAGCTCCCCTGCCTCCTCAGCAAGGCACTTAACCCCCAACTACTGCACCGGGAGGCTGGTTTAACTGGGAAGCTCCCAGTTGTATGTGTAGGATTCGAGTCAACAGTGTGAAATGGAGTGATGCTGAAATAAAAAGAAAAAAAAAATTGCTTGTGCTGAAGCCTCCACTGCACCATTGCTGTATAATCAACTTACAAACAAGGTTTTGAAGCTAAAGTCATGACCATTTAAGGCAGTTGTCATGAATTTGCACATAATATCAGGTGTTTTATGACTGTTTATGGTATTGGTAAGTAATTATGGCAGCTAGATACCCCAGGCTCAAGGACAGAAACATTACCATTGAAGTGTCACCAACACATTTTCAGCCCTACTCTTCCTCTCTTTCAACTTAGACATCTCTAACGTCTCTCTAAATTCAATTCGACCTGTCTTTTGTTTCAACACTCTCTCTTTATCATCTCTCACTCCTCTCTGAGGTTTAATTTTAAACTGGCGTAGTTTTCCTGTTAAGTGTATCTGAGTTGCTATCCCTGTCCCTCTTAGCCGTCAGTCGGTCCAGGGTTCCCACGTTGCCCCTATCCCTGTCCCTGTCCCTGTCTCGCTCCATGGTGGCTGTAGATATTGGAGCTGGCTGGGCTGGTGTGGTGGCTGATGTGGAGGTATTCAGCGGTGCTGAATTCTGGGCTACAGCCGCTGCTGCCGCCAAGTTGGACTTGGAGTGAGATGGGAGTGTACCACTGCTTATCACTGCTCCTCCTCCTCCGCCACTGCCGCTGGAATCTTTTGGGAAGTAGTTGTGCAGCTGGTACAGCGTGGCGCGGTCCACGGTGCCATAGAGAGGTGGGGCACCGCCTCCTAGGCTGCCCAGCTTGGAGTCCCTTGATAGGGTGTACATGGAGATGTCGCCGCCTCCTCCACTTCCACTGCTGCTGGTGTGGTGTGGGTTGGGCAGGGTGGCCACAGAGAAGGGTGGGGCAGAGGGTGGCAGGCTGAAGGTCTTGGAGGCGCCAATGGGCGAGGTCTCCTGCGAGTGTGGTGGGTCGGTGGAGCGTGAGCTGGAGCGAGAGCGCCGTCTGAAACGGTAACTGGGCAGTCGCAGCATGGCGTGCGTGGTGCTCTTGAAGAGGTCGGTGCGAGAGCGGCAGCGCAGCTCCTTGTTCTTCTCTATGTAGATGTTAACAGCAAGGACACCCACCATCTCGGCCAGGATGAAGGACAGGCCGCCAAAGTAGAAGGACCAGCCGTAGGAGTAGTGCCACTTCTTGTCCTCATCTTTCTTGGGGGAGATGTCGCTCAGTGCTGCTGAGATGTACACGATCACTCCAATAATGTTGCTGAGGCCTGAAGAAATATACAAGACTTTTACTGTAAGTGCTCCCCTGAGACAAATTAACCTGCAGCTTCATTAAATTGTTTTCCAGGCAGCGATACTGGAACTGTTCCCTCTCAATTAAACAGAGAAGAGGTGGGCATAATATTAAAGTCAATCTTCATATCATACACAAAAACTTCTTATTATGCTTGTATTTCAGTGATAGATCTCAAACAGCTAAATGTGAAATAGCACAGTATAATTCCAGTTTTTAATGGATTCAGACAGATTTAGAGCAGATAGGACATTATGAGTTCCTGTTTTATAAAATTCGAACCCATATTTTAGTTCAAACTCATAGTATAGTTTAACAGTAAGAATATCCACAAGAAACTTCATCTCCAAACAATGAGTGAAAGAACAGAGGCCCCAGTAGTCGTACCTGCAGCTACAAAGAGAATCCCTCCTCCGAGAATTATGTTTCTTTTGCTTTTGTAGAAGCCGCTGGAAGCGACACAGATTCCACCCAGCAGGAGCAGTATGGCGCTGAGGATGGGGAAGATGCTGGAGGCTCGCACCACACCTGCAGATGAGGACACAGACACAGACACAGAGAAATATGTCAGCTTGTGTACTGAAATGTCATCGTTTCTCAACTTTGTCAACTTTCTCCGGGCTTTGTTGTGTATAAATATGTTGTGTATAATATTCCTAATGTAGTACAATCAGTGAGGTTTTGTTCTGAGGTTCAACACCATTTGAAGGTGCAAAGTTAACAGCCTTGTGACACTCTGGGAGAAAAAGTGTTACCAAGATGTGCTATAGCTGACACTACAACTTGGCTCTGGAACAGCAGCTATCTATTTATATAAGTTTACTACATAATATTTAGTACATAATGTATTTTGCAGAGTTTTAAAGACATGTGGGTTAGGTTAAGTTATTAGAAATGTAGAATGCAGTGTCTTTGGAGACTGACCTATATTAGGGACTTAAGGTCAGAATATCCTTTCCACAAACTTGATAAAATTGCAATTCGAAACTGCTGCAATACTCTTAAAATAATGGCTCATTATTACGGTAGATTGCAACATGACCATCACCCTGCTCACCAAGGGGCAAACATAGTACCATGGTTATGGGTACAAATTACCACAAATACCACAAATAATAAAATGTTTGTTGCCGTGGGGAGTTTCAGAATGACAATATGAATTTTTTGTTTCATGGAGGTGACAGCACAGTGTCACATACAGAACATACTGAGCTCCTGGAGCAATTTGGTGTTTGTCAAATTGGAGTTATTTGGTCTACTTTTCAAGTAAACAAGTAGATCTCCTATACTGCTGACCTGAAATTCAACTCTACTGACTACAGGGCGAGGGTATGAAACATAAAATCAATTACCTATATCAGCAACAATTATAATTTCCTTATCCTTATCTATTGACTCTTAATAAGCAGTTCACAGCCACTGCTGCCCGACAGCTTAGGACCTTCAGAATGGCTGCCAAAGGTTCACTTAAAACCGTTTACTCTCTACTACTCTAGTACATTTCTCTGCAGGAACTTAAAGCAGTGGTGATAACGTAGAGAGACATTATAGAAGATTAAAATGCTGAATAGCTCCATCTCTGGCAGGGACATGTGGAATAGCAGAGCCTTCAAGTTTTCAAGGTGACTTTTCAAGCTGTGTTAGCCTCTGAAGGGAAAAGATAATGCCGTGATAAGCATATATTCATAGGAGTGTCTCTCAGACATGTCAAACAGTGGTTGCAAGTGATTCTCTGAATTAGTTTTAGAAAGGAAAAGGGATTGTGTGGGTGGTGTTTGCCTCTTCAGCACAATTTACTGATATTCTCATAAATAGCCAGTTGGGGGTTTGTGGAGATTTTCAGACCTTTGGGGTGCTCAGGTGACAAACCTACTATGTGGGACCTCAACAGAATAATTAGTCAAATGATAATTGCCTCCTCCAATGAGGCTGGACGTTTAGTTCTACTTTGTGTGTTACAAGTAGAGCTGAAACGTCAATAAGTCAATAATGATTTCAGTCATTTTGCAAGCAAAAAAGACAAACGTGTGCTTGTTCCAGCTTCTCAAATGTTAGAATTTGCTACATTTATCACATATATTTGTGTATTGACTATCTTTGGCTTTTAGTTGGATAAAATAGGCAATTCGAGAACATCACCTTTGGCTCTGAGACTTTTTTTTCTCTGCTATTTAAATAAATGTATCTATTAATAAAACAGTGGTCGATTTCAAATACTTAGATAGATTTCATTAGACTTTGGTGGAAAGTAAGTTGATGGACCAGTGGAAGAAGCTTTAGTTTTTGGGGCTGATATAAAAGTTTGCAAGCTAAGGTATTTTTGAAAATTTTCATTATTTTCTCATTAACAGTTAGCAGTCATTAGAATTAAAAACATCTGAGGCACATATCCCATAATTGTCTATGATTCTAAATTCAAAATATTGTCCATTAATAAAACAAAGGATTGTGCAGCCCTTGGAGAGATAAAAGCTTGTTCAGTCAAGGTTGCAGAGCACAGCAGAAGCGAGAATGTAAGATAGCATCACAGCCTTCTTTGCAGAAATAGATACCTTTATATAATGTATGGATGGAACATATACTTTGTAAACCAAAAGGTTCAGGGCTGTACGAACAGAATTTGCTATCACAATGGAGGCAGGATGTGAAACCTGAATCCTGAGCTGAAAATAATCCATTAGTGAAGGCTGTTCTTTCAATCCATCTGTGGAAAAAAAAGCTTTCTGTACACCCCCAGACTCCCAACCCCATGCACCTGGGCATTTAAACACACAGACACACACACACACACACACACACACACACACACACACTGTAGACACACACACTTACACACACCTCCAGGAACACTTTGCTTGAATCTGACATCCGTGCATTGATGTCCGCCCACCATCCCCTTCTGTCCTTTCTGTATCCGCGTGTGATGGAGACTGTAGTGTGTGTATGTGTGTTGTGTTCTGTTGAGATGTGTGTATGCACACTATGTGTAGTTACGGGCTGAATGTGTGTGTGTGTGTGTGTGCATGTCACTCACGCAGCAGATACTCTGCAGCATCTTGGTCGTAGTCTGCGTCGTCTGGGAAATGGTTGATCTGGGAACACACACCTCGCTTCAAGCCTGAAAAAAGACGGAGAGGAAGAGGAGGTGAGGGTGCGGAAAAAGAAGAAGGTGGAAAAAAGTAAAGACCAGAAGAAAGAGAGGAAGACAGGTGAAAGACAGAATGGTGAAATTAAATGAAAGAGAGAGAAAATGCCAGACAAGATTAGGCAGAGAGAAAGCAATGGGGAAGAAAGTGAAGACAGACATGGGCAGGACCAACAAGAAAAGAAAATAATTTAATGGTGAGAGGGAGAAGAAAAGGAGTCATAGGGGAGGGAGAATGATATGGAGGAAGAGATGTAAATGGAAAGGGAATAGAAAAGGAGGAAGAGGGAGTAAACAGGCTAACAGATGTAAAGACAAGACAAACAGATGAATGGATGAGAAAGTGAAACAATATCGTAGATGCAGAAAGTGGCAGATTAACACAGCAAGACAGATCCGAGCTCAGACAAATAGTTGATGAAGGCTGTACGATGCTTTGAGCTTAATGCTAAAGTCAGCATGCTAACATAACGACAATGTTAACATGCTAATGTTTAGCAGGTATAATGTTTACCATGTCCATGATCTTGGTTTAGCACAATAGCATGCTACCATTTGTTAATTAGCACAGCTGATGCTGACTGGAATGTAGTTGTTCAGTTATTTCTTCAACATATTGGACTAATTAAAATGATTACAATTTATCCTTAGGGCAAGTATAGATATACATTTCAATCCATCCAATAGTTGT
>NW_023340268.1:2214436-2219569 GCF_004916995.1 Morone saxatilis
TATATATATATATATTGTTTCCTGATTATCAAATCCGGCACCGACCAGATTGGAGTCATTCTTTATGATGCCTAAATCAACTACAATTAAATCAACAATGATAATCTGTAATTGTCTCTTATACACAAATGCTATGCTGTCTTACTCCTCTCATCTGTATGGCAATGTACAGTGAGTTGGCTTTTCACTCCTTCCTCCATGTGTCATTACCACACAATATGAAAGCTTTAGCTGTGGAAGAACAGCAGCTTTTTGTTTTTTATGGTAATTGTAACAGAAACTGCTTCCGTACACTTACTTTTTGGGAGGGAGTATTTGATTTGTTGGTTGACAGCTATTTCTGCATCTCATGGGCAAACTAAACATCAAGAGGGAAAGAGAGATCCCATGTTTCTCACTGGTTTAAAAAGAGAAGGGCACTGGTTTAAAAAGAGAAGGGCAGAGTATCTAAAAAAAAACCTACCAGGCAACAACAAAAGTCAATGTTCTGCCACATTTGAACAACAAGAGGTCTTCCCATATGACATAGCTTGCAAAAACTATTAAACTTAATGAACTCATTTTGGATGAACAAATTTCCCTCCATGTCAGACTTGATTGCACACCGTGGAAAACCCAGTGAAAAGGCTGGTGTTCTTGATGCCGGTCTCTTGTTTATGATAATTATTCTAATGCCTCAAAATGAATGTGGTAATTTACTGGTGTTAAGATGCAACATGTCACACATTTAACAAAAACACAAGAACCTTTAGAATAAATAGCTGTGTCCTGGAAACTCCATCTTCTATGTGTGTTTATTATGTATGTGTGTGTCCTCTCCTATTAAACCTGTCTGTCAGCTGCAGAAACGCAGGAAAACTACTTAATCAGTCACTGAATGAGTCACCGCTCATATCTGAGCTCTGGGGCATTATGATGAGCTTTATGTTGAATGCATAGTATGAGTGTTTGTGCGTGTCTGCGCATCAAAGTAAAAAAAAAATCAAGTGCAGCAGGGGAAAAATGAGGCAAAGCTCAGATCTATCTGGAAATCCTCTTATCTGAATTATGCACAAATGCCAAGATGTACCAAAAATACTAAATACACATTAGCTTTTTTAACATCTCATTATCATGTTTACAGCATGTCCTGGTATCATAGTGCATTAAAGGTACAAATACAGATTTATGGACCAACAACCCACCATACTCAAAAGCACTGGTTCAAAAACTGTGGTACATGTACCACTGGTGGTACACAAGCTGCATCTAATGGAACCTCTGAAGTATTTTTTTCATGAAATAAATAAAAAACATGTAATACTGTTAAAATACTACAAACATTTGAATGAAAATACTATGAGATTGCTGAAGTAAGTTTTGCATTTCCAGAAAATTTCATATTAGGCACCTGTTGCATGAAAAACATGCATGGATTTTTTTTTTTTTGTCTATGGTTATGTGCAGATGCTCACAGCACCTTGTAATGAAGGTTGAGGAGCAGATCAACAAAAGTACAGCAATATATCATGCTGTGTGTGTATGTGTGTGTGTGTGTTTATGAGTAAGGGGACTCCTATTTATGTCTGTTCTGATTATAATGATGAGCACACTGACCTCCACAAGACCCTCCAGTGACCAGCGCATGAGAAAACACCCACACAAGTTCAACCCCCAATGCATCCAAAGGTGTCCACAGCCTCGAACACACACACACATGCACAAACATGCACAAATACAACCAGCTGTACCTTCCAGGCAGCAGATCCTCCAGAGGCCGGAGTGGGTGAGTGCCCCAGGGTCTTTCTTATCTTTATTGTTGGAGTCCTCCTGGGAGGAGTTGGCTGTGCTGTTGCAGATGAAGGCGCGGGCGTACAGCCAGTAGTCTGTACCGATAGCCACCGTCATCAGGGCGAAGGCCGCGAACGCTCCCACGGTAGTCAGCAGCACCTGGATGCCCCGCTCACACCACACCATCGCTGGGCGGGGAAGGAAACTAATATCTGACAAGAACACAGACACCAAAATCATATTTCTTCCTCACATACCAGAGCACATGAAAACACTGTAGTTCTGGCAGTAACTGTGCCGAGCAACCGTAGGTGAATAGAATTAGTGTCATCCTTTAATGATCCAAGGTTAGTGTCTGTAGGTTTAATAAAAGCATAATCTTAATTTTCATCACAAATCAAATGTTTATTATTTACAACAACCAGACTATAGACTTTACATTAGTAGATTTCTATTTTATGAATCCCTTCAGAAAGCCAAAGAGATTTAGATGTCAGTAATGATGGATTTACCATCAGACCTAAAGCATTACATTGCTTCAGTAGGATAACATAAATCAGTCTGAAAAAAAATGGCAATAAATAATCTATTATCTTTTGTGTGTGCCACAATCACATTTCTCCTCTAAGACAAATGTCTGGTTTAATCCACAGCACCTTTATAGCAGAGCTACAAAAAAGAGATCCAAAAGAAATTCTCTTCAGAAGTCATTCATGACATTGAAAAATAAAAATCCATGCCATCAGGATGGTGGCTCGCCTGGTCTCACACATTCTTGTATTACAGATAAACAGTACAGTAAAATATGTTTATGAAACAGAAACAGGTAATGTAGTAACATAATCTTGATTCATATTTGATCGGCACTGCCTAGTTTGACAGTTTGATCTGAGTTTAGTGTGTTGAGTTGGATAGACTCACTGAGAATGACCTGTCAATCACAAGGTAGCCCCACCCTAAAGCCTACCCTGCTTTGTGGTCTATTCTACTCTAAACTGGACCGTAATTTACTAAATGAAAATTGTGTTGCATGGAAGAAGACTTGTCACAGACCATAAACTCATTAGGAAACTGTTTACTGAGCTAATAAATTAAGTGAGAAGTCGGGTCATGTCTCCATCTTCAGAGACCTGGAAGCTCTGTCCATTATATATACTGTCTGTGGTTTTACCTTAAAAATTATTTGCAAAAACATTACTTGGTGACTTTGTAACATGGAAAGTCAAACTCTATTGGCTGTTCGTTTTTGCAGTATAATCATGTGTGCACAGGCAACAATCAACTCCCGGAGCTAAACTTATAAAGAATGCCTTACTTATATGATTTCCATAGGGATTTATGGAAGTTAACAGTGGATAGAGAGAGAGAGAAGGATGTCCGTACATTGAATTGTGATCCTGAGAAAAAGCAGTGATTTTGCATCAGGTGATTTTATTTCAAGATAACTAAACTGCATAGTACAATCATCAGTATCATATTTCATGTGACTTATGGATGAACTTCTTTGCTTACAGTCGCTGTGGTGTCTTTTCCTGCACTCATATCCATCTGAGGCATCCAATCTCTGGTCACAAGACTGATTCTGTAACCTGTCCAAAGGTTAGGGTCACCCTATACTCCCTATAAGGTTACTGATTGTGATTGACTGTTTTAAGACTGACTAACTAACTAAGCCAAAGAGTCCATTCATTACAATATTCAGGCTTATGTGAAACTAAACTGACTCTTGTATTAAGTACTTTATTTCCACAGCAGTTCAAAAATGCCCATGAAGTTAAACATTGGATGTTAAAAATAGGAATCGTAACCATATTTGCATTCCACCCTGTTCACAATTCATGCATTTTACTGTCAAATATTTATGCATTAATAGAACTGCTGTCCCCCATGGGCTACTGTGGGTGACTGGTGGGAGCTGCTGATGAGGTTGAGTCTTTCCATTGCATTCTGGGTGAGCACACTGGAGCGGTTTTTAATCAAAAAACAGCGTACACAGCCTGAAGCAGTAAAGAAGCGTTGGCAGCAGGCGACCAGCAGAAGAACAAAATGCCAACCCCACCACATCAACAAAAATATAAAACATCAAAATATTGTTACAAAAATGAACAGCAGACTGCTGGGAGACACAGCGGGAAAAATACGCCTTTGTAATCTGTCTGTAATCTCTACGAAAATTTTAATACATTTACAAAATGCATTATTTCATTGATCAGTGGTTTCTCTCATCAGGTATATGGTAGGGCGAAAACTTGCTGGTCGATTGGTTGATATACACCACTTGTCCAACCAAATTCTCATTGGTCGGACAATCAGTGCTGTTACTTTCATAAGGAGAAAAGTGCTTCTTAATCCATTAATTTCTACAGCGGAAGGGGCAGACCTGATTTAATTTTTCAAGGATATGCTGTATTGTTGATTTCATTATGTGAAAATAATATTCAAATATATTTTGTTCAGCATATATTCTTTTGTGGTCTTTGTATGGTTTAACAGACAATGTGATAGGCCATTTTCACAACTTTGAATTTTGTTCTGCTTTAGCATGTTGTTAAGGCACTACTGCCTCAGGTTGGGGGATTTTGGACTAATGCTGTAATAATGAGGGAAGGTCGAAAGAAACTGTGAGAATGTTTAGCCTCATTTGAAGCCAACTAAACAACAAGAGTAGTAGGTTGGATTGTTACTTTTCTTTTAAGACTGCATTGCTTTATAGTACGTTAGCTTTGTAGCTGTGCAAAAGCCTGCTTCGCTACACAATACTCGCTGGTGCATGAGTGTGTATGTGTGTGTGTGTGTTCCTGTATATAAATTTACTCTATAGACATGCCATGAAGCCATTGCTACATGTCAAAAAGAAATGGTAAAACTGCAGGAATTCATTTTCTTGGCAAGGTTGTGTAACTTTGATTAGCACCCAGCAGCTACTAGATGTATTCCGTGCACTGTGTTCAATTGAGTTAATCCAGACAACATGCAGATATTTATTTTTAAAGTAGGTAAAAAAAAAATGTCCACCTAGATTTTCTGTTGTTGACTATAGTCCTTGTATAATACACAGCACCTTGTCACATTCTAACTCTGACCTTCCTGTCAAAACCTGGATTTCCAAAAGACTCAAGAGGCGCTAATATCAGCAGAGTTTGCAGGTATGGAAGACATTTCTTTGGAATTTGTTTGCTGATATGATCAATAGGCTTAAATGGAAAAGACACTAAAGGGCAACTGCAGAGGAGCCAGAAATAAAAGCAAGCAGGGTACAGACGCTTACATACACATTAATAAAAATAGGAGGGTAAAAGAGACAAGAGAGGAGTGGATGATGAGACAAGTACAGACGAGTGGAGAGGAGAGAGGAGAGAGGAG
>NW_023340268.1:2219669-2220033 GCF_004916995.1 Morone saxatilis
CTCCCTGTCCTCTCTTTACCTTGAGCGCTCCTTCTTTCCTTTTCAGTGAGCGGGGGATGCTTCACTTGGCGTCCGCTCCTCTCATTGAATTGTCATGGCAGTCATCTTAGCTACTGAGAGAAGGAAGAAAAGGGGGGGGGGAGGTAAAGAGCAGATGAGAGAGAGTGAGAGGAAAAACAGAAAGAGAGGGAGAGAAGCAAAGAACAAGGAGAAGATAAGAAGATAGAGGGGGTGAAAGGATGGTTTCGATTAACGAACGTGACATGAGTCTTGAAACCAGGGGATGCTCCTGTACCGAAGCATCTCCCAAACAATCGTGTTTCCTATATGAGATTGATATGTCATTGAAAAAACAAACAAACAA
>NW_023340268.1:2220147-2220881 GCF_004916995.1 Morone saxatilis
GAGAGAGAGAGAGAGATAAAGCAATAGAAAAGAACAGGCGATGCAAGAGAGCGTGCTCTATTCCATTGCCATGGCAACAGTGAATTCCAAAGTCTATGGTGGAGCTGGTGAGCGTGTATGTGTGTATATGTGTTTGTGTGTGTGTTGGGGGAGTAGAGTGATGGCTGTAACAGCTGAGAGGATTTTGTTGAGATTGAAAAAAAAAAGTGTGTGAATTCCATTGGTGAGCAGAGGAGCCTCGATGTCATACATGACAGATACAAACACACACGCGCACACACACGTTCATGTTCTGTATATACACGGTTGCATATAATACATGAAGAATGAACATTCACAGGAGAGATGACAGACTTGTGAGTCATTAGCACTGTGGTGACAGTGTCTCTGCATGTTTCATCCATCCAACTTTCTTCCTGTTGGTGCAATGGTCTAATCACAAGCATTTAGTGCTGTTTCATGATTTGAAATGCACAATGCCAATCTCTCCAAGCTACGAGATCCAGAGCAAGTGGGTATTTGATGGCCCGCTCGAGGGCATTTCAGCAGAGCTGCTTGAACTCGCATCCTACATCTCAATGAGCAGAGGCTTGCTGAAGAGAAAATCCCCGTCAGCACTGACACAGGGTCAGGTTTTGTTGGGGTTTTTATTTTGGGATTTTTTACAAGCTGTTGCCAAAACTGCAGGGCACCCAAAATCCAAATGAAAGGCACCAACAGCAGCAGCAGCAGCA
>NW_023340268.1:2220909-2221151 GCF_004916995.1 Morone saxatilis
TTTTTTTTTTTTTTACGTCAACAGCATATCTAGAGGCATTTCTGACCATAAACCTGCCTTTGGAGACTCCCAAGAAAAAACAACAACATTCAAATGCCTAAATACATGTTTACATTTGACTGACAAGGGACCTCTATCAGATTTGTGATTTGCGATTAGGAGCAAAGGCTGAACTACCGTGACAGATTTTCATTAAAGGTGCAGAAAGTGATTCTGGAGAGTCTCATTCCCAGGTCATCAAA
>NW_023340268.1:2221210-2222159 GCF_004916995.1 Morone saxatilis
ACTCAACAATCTTACTTACCTTACTTACCTTCACAAATTGCTATGGGTTGCTTTGGAAGGCAATTACAAACATATCTTGTCATGTAGATTGGAGGACTTATAGCCCATTTGGTAAAAAAAAGTTGTCTGTGGTAGAGGTCTTCACAGGTCCAAAATTTTGTTCCTGACACAAAACACATCTAGTACACAAGTAGAGCAACATGACATGCATAAATGAAGACCTGAATCAAAGGGACCTGAGGACCTGTCTCCAAGGATTATTAGGTCAATTCACCTGATCAGAGTTGACAGGCATATTGACATATTGACACACAGACCAAAGACCCTTGGGTTCTGGGTTGGGTCTTGGTTAACCATGAGGACCCATGAAGACCTCCAGTTGGTACTGTTAGTGGCAGATTAACAGCAAGAAAGGTGTGACATCTGGACACATTCCAGCCACATACAGCCACAGCAGCTGTCTCTGTAATGAAATATTAACACTGACACTCCTGTAGGCAAGATTTGAGATTTGGATAGTTTCAACCAACATTGTTAAGGATGCAGTGGAATCAGTTTTTCACAGCATAAAACGGTTGTTCAGAGACATGAAGAGACTCGCCTTGTCATTCTGGAATAAAACTCTTTAATTTATCTATGTTTTATATTAAAGCATGCCCAGCTAAAAGGCTAGATCATAAATTACCACAGAGTCTCCCATATCATCCCTTTTTATATGAGACCAAGCAGATTCTGCTGTTGTGGAGTCACTAACGGGAACTGCTCTCAGTAAACAGAGTAATGAATCAAAATTACAGGCAGAAATCAAAGCTTTTTATGGCAGCAAGTGAACAAGGAGTCCATCCAGAGAAAACTGCACACTGACGCTGGCTGAAACTTTTCAACACCTCCACCCCCACCAGAGAATAATAAGACATCTAACGTTGCCTTGCATGATTTTTGGCTGGTA
>NW_023340268.1:2222199-2222361 GCF_004916995.1 Morone saxatilis
CAAGTGCAAGTGTGAAGTTTGCTCATGTAGCATTTAAACACATCATTTGCTTGGGACCCATAGACAGAGGAAAACCACTGATGTGTCACGTCACTGTCAGGTTTCTAAAGAGAAACTCTGAAGATTGACTCTTGGTTTCCTGCCTGGGGATGAGTATCGATG
>NW_023340268.1:2222461-2233194 GCF_004916995.1 Morone saxatilis
CCCCCCCCCCCCCCAAGCTTTTCTTACCTTATAGAACGTCTTCACACGCAGGTCTTCTTCACTCTGAGCTACAATGAGCAGCTTTGCTTGATAAAAGCAGTTTTTAAACTATTTTAAATAAGCAAATGCAAAGCGGTGCGCAGCCGTTCCCAGATGGTTGTTGGGAGAGGACAATGTGTACATGTGCATGTGCTGCGCTCCTCTTCAGCCCTAAGCAGGCGTACACGGGTCCGATTCATACGCTGTCACGTCGTTAATGACTAAAATGCAGCCGTGGGATATTGGCGATCGGATTGATGAATATGTTGATCAGTTGTAAGCTTACCTTTGCAAGAGCAACATTTTGCAGCCGGGTGCTGACCGCCAGGTGGCGGCGAGGAGTGAGTTGAGAGAGAGGAAGGAAGAGAGAGAGAGGGGGGGTGGACTGCTGGGAGGTGGGAGAGGAAGAATGTCAGGTCTGGATGTTATGTGTTTTTTTGTGTGTGTTTGCATGGAGGGGTAATGAAATGAGTTGTTTTTGATTTAATCTCAGATGGAACAAATTGCGCAGGAGCTCTCTCTTCACGTTTCAGCAGCTTTTGCAAACATTTACACCAACAGAGAGAGTCCATCACTTAATTCTGTAGTTTCTATCCGCCTCTGTACCTGAAGGTGAAGCAGTGAAGATGTGATGAGGAGGGTGCAGACTGAGCAAACAAGTGCTTTAATATTAGTTGTGAACAGAGGTGTGACCAAAATCCTTCTGATGTCTTCAGACAAAAGTCACAAGATCTGACAAGTACGTGTCTAAATGTGTCTCAGGTCTAAATGTGGAAAACCAGGTCAAATCTGAACACAACAGCAGGGAGGCTGCTAGAAATTCTGGGTCCCCTGGAAACAGCTAACCTGGGCCTCCAAAAGGCTGCGATGACCTGCATGTTTCAGGGGCCCAATCTGCTTCTTCATTCAGACAAACCGCCATCCCCTCCACACAGTTCTCATAATGCCATTGGGGGTTTTGGTTGGATCTTACATGCACTGTTGTGGCTGGAATGATCTCTTCCAAGCTACTCAGGTGTCTTTTTTTCAAGTGTGGAGCAAAATGTTGATGTCATGCAAATATCTCTACAGTGCAGGTCACACGTACAGCAACAAAATGAACATTAATAATCTTTTCTCTACTAACTTACAGGGTGCAAATTAAAGGTTTCATATGGGAAAATATATATAAATATGTTTCACTGCTCCAAAGGAAAAACAACGACGGTATGGTTAATGGACAAAACATTAAGAGCCACTCTTTCCCCAAACCAGACTGTCATTGCTCATTTGTCCCACTTCCGTTATGAAGGGGAGGTGATTAAGACGAGGAGTTGGGTTACATTTTATTTTAATGTCCTCTTGACAATCAAGATATGGATTAAGCACAGTGGGGTTGAACCTCGAAAGCAGGTAGGAGTGCCTAATATTCCTAAAGGGATTGTCTGCAGGGGGCTGATGATCACTGAGTGATTGCTGCGGCTGCAGCTGCTGACATTTTGCCTTTTAAAAAGCTCCAACAAACCTTCTGAAATTTGGATCACAAACTTCATTCTGGTTTTTGAATATTTAATGTAAATCTGTGTCAGAATATGTGTTTGTTAAAATCTGTCTGTTATTGGTTGATAATAATAATGGAGCGAGGTAATCAATGTGTGTAAAAAGCAGCACTGTGCCAGTGTGTCAAGATCTATATCCATCAAGGTCAAAGCAATGCTTTTAAGTTATTATGCAAGGGTTATCAATGATCTGAATGGAAAAACAGCTACATAACACAACAAAAGTTTTAGCACTACATAAAAAAGAAATACAATTAAAAGTAAATAAAAATATGCGAAAAATGTCTATATTATTACTTTTATTTTTATATAGCAATACTACTGTGGATTATATAATGAAATTATAACAGTTGTAATATTAATGTATAACAGTATTACTGAAAAATAATGTTCTGCCCTTGCTTTATCAATAAGTGCACAGCTAAACACCCTTCCAACTAATGCACTTAGGGTAAAGGTCTCGACAAGGTGTGTCAGGGGGCATTCAGACCTACACAGAGTGAAAGTAAAATAATAAAATAAAATAACTAGCCTACATAACACATAACCCAGAAGCAAATTGGAAGTAACTTAGAATGTGGCAACACAGCTAAGCTTTATGACTGAATGTAGGTGACTGTAACAACCCGGCTCAAGGCTGGACAAGGAGGCGAGAACACAGGAGTTGTTCCTAAAAATATGTTTATTTAACAAAACTAAAAGAGAAATGAAGCTAAAGACAAACAAATGCAATCAAACCAAACAGAGTGGAAGCCAAGGGAGAGAGAGAGACCGGCTGATTGCCTCCAGCCTATAGAGTCCAGCCACCAGACCAGGTGAACGTAATCTGGCTGATTACCCGACTCCACCCACCACGCTCTTTGATGGAGAGATTTTTACAAAACTGTGGATGTATTAATGTCAGTTAAACTGCCTGGATATGGGTTGCTATATATATATATATATGCTACATAATGTTCAACTGAACTGAACTGCTGGTGGCAAAAAAATTGATTTGTAATAGTAGTCAGTGGAGAGTAACTAAGTACATCTACTCAAGTACTGTACTTAAGGTACTTGTACTTAATTTGAGTATTTACCTGCTCCTTTTTTCAGTGTTTATTGAAAGTCCAAGATAAATGAGATGAATGACATAGGGGCCTACCGTTTATTGTTGTCGTTACTCTATACTTCTACTCCACTACAACCCAGTGGGAATTATTGTACTTTTTACTGCATTGCATCAATAAATATTTTCAGTTACCAGATACTTTGCAGAATCAGATGAAAGAATGCAAAATATAAGCCGCAAATACATTGTGATGTATTATTATTGTAGGCCTATGTATAATTTACAGTTTATTTACTGAAATGCATGTATCTTGTATAATGTGTTAGTTTTGGTACTTTGATTATATTTTGATGCTAATAGCCTACTTTTGAATGCAGGACTTTTACCTGTAACAGAATATTTTACACTTGGTATGTCTACTTTCAGTTAAAGAGCTGAGTACTTCTTCCACCACCACATTCACTAATAAGGAGTATTATAACTATGGATCTCTCCAGTCAACCAGCAGGATCAGAACATTGGCTGATCCAAGCTTTTTTAGATGGGTTATTATTATTATTATTATTATTATTATTATTATTATTATTATTACTACATGAAGCCTTATCCATTCCTGATCAAAAAAAGTCCCCATTGCATGTTTGTATTATGTGTGAAAAAATAAAATTTCATGTAAAATGAATTTTGGATTGGCCTCAGTACAGTCTCAGCTGCAACAGAACATCATGAATATGTAACTGCTTAATACACTCGTCAGGTGCATACTGTTGTGATGCTCCCTGTTTCTCTGTTGCCTTCCAGCAAAGAAGACGGAGGCAGAAGAAACAAGACAGGGAGGCTACTAGGAAAGAATAAAGGCAGGAGAGAAGAATGAGTGTGGAAAGGAAAACAGACAGGTAGAACAAGACAGCCTTTACAGGTTTAATAAGGAACAGTGAGGGAGCTAAACTAAGACGGATAGTCAATATGGATCAGAAGGTTGCCAGGGGAAGGGGATAGTTAAGACGTTTGTGTGTGTGTGTGTGTGTGTGTGTGTGTGGTGGGGTTATACACGGGAGGGGAGCCAGAGTAATAAAGACAGACGGAGAGGAAATCAATGCCTGGGCCAGCAAGACAAACATTTAGAAATGAAGTGCAGTGCCCCTCTGTAGCGACAGTAAGAGCCAGTCGGCCAGGACTTCCACTGACATTCACAGTCCAGTCACACAGTGGGCAGCAGCAGATTACACAAGACTGAGGAGACTGTAATAAAATGGCAAGCACAGAAAAAAACTCTAAATGCAAACAAATATTAGTATCAAAAAGTAAAAGTATGCCTACTGTGAAGATGAGAAGAGTTTTGTTTGCATTGCTTTCTTGTATACTATGGACCCTGGGCACAGATCCCACAGGGGTCGGAGGGGTCTGTGTATCCGGTTCAATGGTTTGCATGTACTTAACACAGTGAAAACTTCAGCAATAATGCCAAAAAGTTATTTTTTATAAAGGTTACCTACTGCAGCTTTGTAGTAGAAATAATATCCCTTAATCATACAATTTTAATATTGCATTTCTAAATGTTGTGGTGTTATTTTACGTAAAAATGTCAGGTGAGCTCGGGGACCTGTATACCTGAATGGCAAACCAGCTATCAAGAGTTTATTTTCATGCTTTTCTCATCTACCCAGGAGGCATCTTTGGTGAGTTTGGGTCTCCTGCACACCTGATTCCTATCAACAAATCACCCCTGTGACCTGCTCCCTGCTGCCTCAGCTGCCCCTTATTGGCTCATCAGGATGCATAACATTCTATAAGCAGTCTTTTTTTGCCGTTAAGGCGACAAGTTGGTGTTTAAGCTAACTCTAAATAACTTGCCTAAATTGGGACAGACCAGCTGCCAAAAAAGGGATCTGTCCCCACAAAATGCTTGCAACTGCCTCCTCTGATCAGAAGAGTCTGTTCCTGCTGCTGAAATGAAAAGTGCAGCTGGGAGCTCAGTGGTGCAGACAGCATTACGTCATTCTCACTCCCATGTAACATCAAGTTTGAGAGGAGCTTGCAAACTTTATAATTAGTGTCAGGCCAGTTATCTGAAATCACAGAGGGATTATAAGGTTGTCCAAAATGAAATTGGACCAGAGAATTTTAGCAACAGCTCTGTTTGCTCTCCCTGAATACACTGCGCACCAGCACAGGTGTTCTCAGTTATAGATAGATAGTTATTTAGGCTGATTAGACTTTTTCTCAGGAACATCTAAGTGTAAAATAAAAAAACCCATGCTTGATATCTCGCAAAATACCTTGTAAGATTTGCTGTATGATTCTTCAGACTTCAGCTTATCTGCAGCCTATACCCATCCAAGTTCAAACTGTTAAGAGGTCGAATAACAAGTGAAAACACCTGCAACACCTTTCATAATGTACCCTGTGGGATTTCACTGTAAACACATTCATTTTCTTCCTCATTTTGTCACAAATGCATTGTATGTTAGGCAAAAAAACACTGGATTTACTACCATTGGATAATTTCCCTTATTTCTGAAGTTACCATCTTCCCTTACTCATTAAAGGTTTACCTCTCCAACTAACAACTCACATAACAAGGATCAGGTAACAAGCTGCCCACCCCATGTCATATAATATGTCCATATGATAGCACTGTGATATGCTTTGTAATAAAACAATATAATGATTCATTATCACTTAATATTCCAAATGCATACAACCTCAAAAGTGTTATGCAAAGGCTGACTCATGCTTTAATAATGCACCATAATGCATCTCATATTCCGACTTGCGATTGTTACATAAGCGCTGGAATGACCACATGCATATGTTTGTTGAACTAATCAATCTGTGACTCACTTTGTAACCTTTTTTGTTTCAACGCATTACACATGTTCAGAGGGTAGGTCAAATGACTAATG
Source organism: Morone saxatilis (assembly GCF_004916995.1). Taxonomy (NCBI): domain Eukaryota; kingdom Metazoa; phylum Chordata; class Actinopteri; family Moronidae; genus Morone; species Morone saxatilis. Next base: position 2,227,996 of record NW_023340268.1, read on the forward strand.
TTACTATGTAAACTACTGAAATGAATAACTAGCAAACTAAAATCAATCTAAGTTCTCAAGTTCTGTTCTGATGTGTACCAAGGAGCAATTTCAGTAATTAGTGCGTAAAAATAAATCTGGAAGTGTTTGAACATCTCTAATGAGGAGCATCTCAGTGACCCTGATGTATTTCTCTAAGTGCTTAAGCCATGTAGTTAATTCAAATTAGCTAAATGGATCAATTTAATCATAATTAATCACAGGGAAATTAATTGAATAGGTCAAAAGCACCTTACACCCCTCAATGTTTTTTATAAAACATGCAGAGTAAATATGAACAGTAACTTATCAAACAGTAGTTGTAATACCATCTGAAAATGTGACTTTGTATAAATACAGCTTAACATAATACGTGCTAAACTAATTTATGAAAAGTATACAGACAACAACCAGACATATATATATTTAAAAAAGTGTTTTTCTCCCTCCTTATTCATTTTGTAACAGGCATTATTAATTTGCATTGTACGCTGCCATCTCAACCTATTTTATTCATCAAAGAACAAAAAATGTTAGACATGGCTGATTTTAAATTTTGTACAACAACCTTGCTTTCTAACCACTGCTTGAATTCCCATAAGTGTGTTCGACAAGCAAATATGATAAAAACAAAATAAGGAGGCTGGAACCAGGCAAGCTTTATTGGTTTTAAACTTAACAAAACACCGCTGGCAGATAAAAACCACACTCCCGCAAGTAGCACGTTTGCAGGAATGATGAAAACAAATTTAGTTTGAACTCACATGAATTATATGCTCGGTTTTTGACAGGTATTGAGTCAGTAAAATGTCATTGGACTCAAAACATATATGACCATGTAAACTTCTCTACCTTTTTTATCATGTAAACACGTATTGGTTAGACTGCATACAGCGTGTTCAGTATGAATATTTACACCTTTTTTATCACAGTTTGAAGAAATGTCTGCATTTAACAAAGGAAGTAAACACTTCAAAAAATGCTTCACTGCATCAGAGTTCTGCTTTTCTGCTGTGATGTCCTCAAAACAACACTGATGCTTCTGATTTACTCGTATCAGAGAAAAACCTCAAGAAGTCGGCTACATAAATATATCTGTGTATGTCTGTTTGTGTGTCTGTGGTGCTTGTGTATGCTCACTACACAGCATGAATGCTCAGCTTTGGCAATTAAAATAAACATCTCAAAACATCAGCAAAAAGCTCTCATACTCAGCTGCTAAATGATTTCCTATTTAATTTCCACATATAGCAAATAGTCATAAAAGATGCTAACACCGCAGTTAATTTGCTACACTGTCTTTTTCTTTAACAGTACCACAGGTTGTAAGCTTAACATTTTTCCCCGTAGGTCTAAAAATGGCTACAAACAATGCCCTATGCCAGGCACGACCGTTAATATGCTACAAAAACAAACATCTTTAAGTTTGTCACTTTAAGTCACTGTGTAACATGAGAACTTCAATGGGAGTCAAACTGAAAATCTGTTGTCAATGTAATTTATTGTCTGTGCGTAGGTATAAAATATGTTAATCAACTTGTACAAAAGTATGTGGACACCCCTGATTGTTTTGTCAACTGCCCATTTGAAGGTCAAGAATGACCTCAACTTTTGAGTCAGCAAGGATTGGAGGAGCTAGAGGCGCTGAGAATCAGAATCACTACACTCCAGGGAACCCTAACTTAATTAAAGATAGTGCCACCTACTGGAAACAGGAAATAAGCCTTGTATGACATATCATACTCTGATTTACATGGAATTTTCATGGTATGGTCTACTCTACAGTGAGTGTGGATAATATCCACACTCACTGCGAGGGCTTGTTCATCGCTGCTTGCAGCTTTAATTGATTGCTGAGTGTCTTTCAGAGGTTGGCAAATACCGACGCTGTGTGGGTTATGGTAAGTGTAAGTGTCTCAGAGCTGAACTTTCAGGTATTTCCAACCAAATGATATTAGACAACATTTCCTGAATAAATCTTTCCTCTTATCACCAGACAAATTATCTTTCAACTCTGACATAAATTATGTTATTATTTATAATTTATTATTAGAAATTATATGGACTTTTCTGCACCCTGCAAGACCGTGGTGAAAATATGTATAATCTTTCTCCAATTATTGATTGTTAAGCTAATTACATTAATAAACAACAGGAGCAGAAGTGGTACGCAATGCCATCTGTCATAGTGCGCACAGTTTTCAGTTTGCTTCCCATGTAAGCTTGTGTTCATCAAAGTGCCATCTATTCTTTATATAAACCTTATTTCTTATGTGAAACCAGGAAGAATTAGATTTAATTTCAAATCTGTCAATTCAGGAAGCACATCGTCATTCAAATAAGTAAAAAGAATAACTTTTTAATATTCTGAGTAAACCTCCAAACTGTCTAATATGTCAATGATATTGACTATATGGGAGTTGGCATGAACATATTTTTTAAAGTGCTCAAAACCTGAAACTTCCACTTCCACCACTGACTTTTTACCATTGTTACATACTTTATAATCAGCCAGGTACTGAGCAGTAGAGCCAACAGGTAAGTCTAATTTAAGTGTTTTAAGTTTAATTATCTTTTCTGAACTGAATGGATTCAAATGGAATCCAATCTGAACCCGGCTTTAAGAGGTCTGGTTTCTTGTATCTGCATGTATCATTATGTACACACCTAAGAAATTAAATTCTCACTTCCATGGCAACAGCGTCAAAACTCCAAGGCAGCCATTTTGATTGTACCATGATCACCGTGGAAACAGACAGTCCCTGTTTGGTTAATGTTACAGAAACCACAGAAGCTTTCCGACTGCACTCGGCACTTTTAAAAAGTCTCTATTATGTCGTCGGTTTCTTTCCACAAAATGTTGAACATTCAACCCCAAAGCTTCCCCTCAAAATACAAACAGCTTAGAAAATCCAAAAGCTAAAACACCTAAAACATACTGTAGTATTTACACCCCATGATAGTCGTACAGGATTACGTTTTTGTAACATTTGTTTTAGCAAGAACGTAGGAGAGGGGGGTGGAGAATATCTATACAGCTGAAGTATAAATCTCTATGCATATACAGTTTACCTCCGATTGTGTGTATAATAGGTGTGAATGTAGGTCATGGTACATGGGCAAAAGTTGTAAGCAATACTTATTAATTATAATAATATCAACATTCCTTATCATATTGTTATATTTTTTTCAAATACAGTTTTTCATGAACAGGGTTGGGAAGTAATGTAGTAAAACATGGTGTTTTTTTTTTACAGAATACATGTGATTGTGGAGGACATTTATAAAAAAAATTGCTAAAATGATAGTTACGACAGTCTTGAGTAGGGCTGGGAAACATGGTCTAAACTTTTTTCTGTTTTCTGTACACAGTTTAAATAAATGAATAACATGAATTGCAATACAATATCAGTTTTGACTCAAATGCTGTGCACATGTAGAATAAATACATAAATGAAATACATTTGAACATATTTTATTCACTCAAATCTGTGCTGACTCGTCATGCGGCTATTATTACTGGAGCAGTAAAATACACTGCTGTCGTTCTGAAAACATTTGATGTTCTGTTGCTTCACAGATAATTTCTACAAACTTACATACTGATCACACATCATTCTGAACAGACATTTTTCTTAAATTAGCTGTTGCCATCTAAGGGAAACTTTTGCCAATTTTTAGCCAGCTTTGTATCATTAGATTATGGGTGGTATATACAAATGAATAATGTTTGGAGGCAGTCCTCCATTCATTCCTATGAAAGCTGCTCAGTGGCTGCTCGAGCCAAAAAAGCCACTTCCCATTGCAAAGAAAGTACCTGGAGGAGAACGGCACACGCTCTATGGGCCACTGTGACTGAACTTCTGTTAATTTGAATGGGCATTGACTGGTTGAATATCTTCTAGACTTATCGGACTGGATGGATCAAATTCTGATAGTGAAATTAGTCTTTGTGGCCCAGTGTGTATCACGTGACAGACGGCACTGCTGTAATTACACGGTTAAACCATTATGTAAAATTCCTCTTCCTGCTCTTCCTGGCTGCTTGCTCTCAATCCGACTCTCCGTTGAGGCAGGCATACAAAAAATGCTGTTATTACAACCTGTAGCTCGAACAACAGCCCTAGACCCACAGACTGTAAGGTCGAGAGAGGCAAATGAGCCGGTAAATGAGCGGGTAGCTCTGGGTGCAGGCAAAATGGAGTTAGTTAAACACTGTTCATTTGTATATTTTATTGTAATGGTAAAAAGCTGGTGGAAAATCAGCAAATCTTCCCTTGAAGGCCCCTGTGCTGTGTGCGACATTGGGCCTGTACTGTACAGTAGTAATAGTTTTTGTTTTATCCACACCTCTCCCTAAAAACCAAATGCCACAGTAACAGCAACACTTCTATAATTCAGTTTTTAAAGGGGTTGCTCTCCTAGTTTGTTTTCAACATTTATTTATAAAGTAATCAAAAGGAATCAAGATGCTATGAAATAACCTTCCCAACCTTGTCCATGGAATTATAAAAAGATGAAATGATAGATTTTTTAAAAGTCTTTCCCAAGAGAAGCAGGTATCCTTAGTCCTTGTTTGATGAACGGATAATAACATTAAAGCCAGATATATTGTTTACCCTCTTTGTTGTTTTTGTGAATGGACAGCATTTTGGAAATGATTCAGCTTCCTGTTTCCTGTGCTGCTTCACACTGTTGCCTGTGTATCACGGCCCTGATGATGAATGTACCCGTCAGAAACCCCACAAACGTCTTGTTGCTACTAATCATCGTATCCCTCACTCCTCCCCTCCCATGTTCCCTCCCAGCGTGTTGAAAGTTTTGTTAAGTGTCTGTCTTCGTCTTGGGCCCGGCATCAGCAGTGAGTCATCCCTCCGCCCACCTGCCTCTCCTCCCCTCCTCCCCTCTTTTCTTTTCTCCTCTTTTTGATCTCCTTAAACCTCCCCCCGTCATCCACTCTGCTGCATCCCTCCTCCCACACACTTCGAGGATGCAGGATTTGTGTTTGTGTGTGCTGTCTTATGGTGTGTAAGAGCTGTAACGGAGCCAATATAATCCCCCCAGTTGTGTTTTCCCTCCCCTTCCCTTGCATATGTAGCCTAGCATGGCGAGGCGCTCATTCGCATGTGCGTGTGATAGCGGGGAGGAGGCACGGCTGAGGGTGGCCCCGCCATGGGCAGC
>NW_023340268.1:2233294-2250055 GCF_004916995.1 Morone saxatilis
TTTATAATATTTTATTTTTTTAACATTTTCCATCTACATAAGGATTTACCTGACTGACAGAAATATAGTCAATGTATCCCATGATTGTCTTTTCAATGTTCGTGTATGGCCTTGCAAGAACTGGATCCAATTGCAGACTCACAGACTTTAACAAATGTTCCATTCAATGATATGTTCAGAGATTATCAACCCCCTAAGGAGGTCTGGCTACTTGTGGGTGCTTTCTAGTTTTATTACAACTTTTATCGTTGCTTTTATGCATTGAATTGAGGTTGCAAATATGGTTTTCCCTCTTACATTTTATACTCCTGTAGCAATTCATATTTTACAACAAACTTTTTATTGTTTCTGTTATGCTTTCGTTCTATGTTACATTCTTATGTTGAGAAGCAACATGGGTGACTACTCCAGACAAAATCAGACCAAAATAAAGCTTTCTTTTTAAAATATGTAGCATTAATACAAAATAGTTTGATCTCTTACTTTCTGGCTGCAAATTTATTTGTAAATGGACTTAATAAAACAGATCTTGTTTATGTTAGTTTCAGATAGACAGTACCATGACAAAAGTGGTCTTTGATGAATAAATTAAGTACATCAAAAGTGGCTGAGAGGTGTGGTTTTGGGAAAACAAAATTGAGGAATTGAGAGAGAAGAGACCCTTGTCCTAATTTCCATCCAATGAAATCTCAAAATCTGTATTACCGGAGGGAAATCAAATGAGATGCAAGCATTAGCAAATCCCTGATGCAACAGCTTTTATACAACATCAGAATCAAGACCGTCCCTTCTCCCTACACTGCAAAACACCGCCATCAGGAGGGGAACAAAATTAAATAATCCATAGTAATTTTGCAGAGAGTGACAAAAAGCCTTGGCGCTCCTTTGGTGGAATGATCCTATTATCAAAAAATGTATTCATTTTTTCACTCCGGGCATCCCGCTGAGCATTTCACAGCTCAATTCACCTATTCATCCAAACATCAATCTCTACAACGCCTTTAAACTTTAGAATACTGATGGAATGGTGTTGGTGTGGTGTGTGTGTGTGGGTGTTGTGTGTGTGAAAAAATCCATGTTTGCAGCTCAGTGGCAGATTTGAACAAGTACGTGAAGAAAAACAGAAGAAAGGAGGGAGGAACAGAAGGAGGAGATAGAGAGACAAGAGAGGATCGGAGAGGAAGAATATAAACAAAGTTAGAGAATATTGGAGGTAGGGAAGACACAACAAAAAAAAAAGGAAGGGAGATGAAGAACAGAGGAGATTAAGAGAAAAAGAAAGAGATTAATAGAGGGAATTAGAGAGGGGAGGGAAAAAGAGAGAAACAAAGTAAGAGGAAGAAATAACTGAAAGAAAGGAGCAGGCAAGAGAAGTCGAGAGAAGGGAGAAATGCTAGAAGATGAATGGGGAAAGAAGAGACAAAGAGGAGGATAAGAGAAGGAGAAGGGTGAAGGAGAGGAGGGATAAGACAGGAAGAAAAAGAGGGAAGACACACGGAGGATTAAAGGAACTGAAGTAAAAAAAAAGGAAGAATCAGATAAAAGAGGACACTAGAGAGAGAGAGGAAGACTGGAGGGAGGAAAAGGAGTAGAAAATGAAGAAAGAGAAGAGGAGGAAAGAATGAAAAAGAGAGGAGTGAAAGATTGCGAAAGAGTAGCAGAGCCCCCCCCCCAGCAAGAAATATTCTGATGCATATGAAGCTGTGCTGCGACAGAGCTGCTGCCCTCAAGTATTCAAGCTATTAACATTTATGAATATTGATGCAGGCAGGATGACGGGCTCCTACGCAGGCACTTTTTAAATGTGTGTGTGTGTTGTTGTGTGTACGTTTGGTTTGTGTTGTGTGTTGTTTAGGGCTGAATAAATTCTGTATTTCAACAATCTACCAAGCAAATTGTGGTCAGTGTTTATACATGGTTTTTAGTGGTTATCTAAAACGCGGTTGGTCGACATCCAAGACAGATTTCCAAACAATCTGTGGTGCATGCGTGTGTGTGTGGGTGGGTGTGTGTGTGTGTGTGTCTGTGCACATTAACTCCTTTGTCCGTTACATATAGCGTCAGTAAATGTTAAGCATCAGTGCATATTAGTGTCACTGTGAACTGCTCTGTGTGCGTTTGTGAGTTTACTCGAACGCATCTGCAGTGTGTGTGTGTGTTGTGTGTGTTTGTTTGTGTATTTTATGTGTGTGATTATTTACATGTGTTGTGCAACTACATCTGTGTGTGTGTGTGTGTGTGTGTGTGTGTGTGCATATTGTTCTTGGATTACCTCTTTAAGCAGGAAGGAGGAGGCGGCGAAGGCGAACGACCAGCCGTAGCGGTAGTGGAAGAACTGCTCTGGCTCTCTGGGACGGTTCATCACCTCGTCATTAATACTGGAGATATACAAGACCAGACCAACCACCAGACTGAGACCTGCGCACATACAAACACAGACACACACACATACAGTATTCATACTGTTATTTCTACAAATACAGAGGGTTTGATGTACTGCACCCTCAGGAGGTCCTCTCTCCCATTTGGCTTTAGAAAGGGGATGCAAGCTCTATCAATGCTGCTGATCCTACTGTGTCTACTACATGATATCAGCCCAATAACAGCCCTACAAGGACATCAGGAATGAAAATGGGCATTGCACGTGATAAAACAATAAATTGTTGTGCCCAGTATGTCATAGTGGACGCTTTATCTGAGATGCTAAGACAAGCATGTTAGAGTAATGTTGCCTTCCAAGATGAATTCTATGACTAATCCAAATGTTGACCAGTAGCAGCACAGAGCACTCTTCTGTGCACAACTGTAAACACAGTGTAGTGAACAAAGGAAAGAGTGTCAGTTTTTCTTATTTTTTAAAGATTTTCCCAATCGCAGCCAGGTCCCCTGCGCCTCCGTCTTGATAGGACCAGTCATAGCCAATCAGTAGTCTGTCAGGTCGAGTCTCTGACACAGTGAGCATCGTAATAACACAATGCTGCGGCAGCCACAAGGAACACATTGACATTCTCACAAGTATTCCCACCTGCAGTTAACCAGGTATCATCACGACCAAACACCGGTCTAATTCAAGGCATTAGCAGGGTGCAAACTACAGGGGAGCCAGGGGGAGCTTGGCTTCTCTTAATAACACGAACTCCTCTAAAAACACCATTTGTTAACTTTTGGTCTTTGACAATACTAATACTACAGTACTGACAATATGCTATTTTTGCCATAAATTTCTATTTTTCTGTAACTTTATCATCATGGATTATGTATACAATGAGGCTATTTTTGATGTATATATGTGAGTATTAAATGTCAGAAGTAGCCCTACATGGCTGCAGCATTGAATGTTTCAATGCAACTAAAAAACAAACAAGTAAGCTCCCCCAAAAGCCATGGTATAGTTCGAACTCTGGGCATTAGTCATATTCTCTTCACCTGTGTGAACCCTATAGACTCTGTCCTCTCTCTACAATTTACTGATGTTCATAGCAGAGCTGTGTAAGGATCAAAACATAAGAAGTCTATTCCACTATATTTTGGCAAAAATATGAAAGTTTGGAAAATACTGCATGCAGGATGATATTGCATTTAGGTGAGCCAGTTCCAAGGGCTCTGGTACAGTGCTCGCTCTCTCACTGACAAGACTCACTGGGACACTTAATGAGTCATCGTTTATAATACTAGTTACACCTGACTCAAGCTTACTACAGGTGCAGCAAGCAACAGCATTTATAATGCCACCTATTAAGTCTACAGGAGATGAGTGTGCTACTAATGAGTAATGAGTCTGCGAGCAGGTCTGCAGGTTTAAGACTGGATCTATAAACCCCCCACCCCTACCAGATAATCTGGGCCAAACATTCTGAGCGACCAAGGTCTCAGACCAGATTTGTCCTCTGATCATTAGGGGGGGGGGGGTGAATTTGAGCAGCACCATCTTCTTGTTTCAACGCCTGATTTCGGTCAAGAGAATTTCATTAATTTCATTAAATTAAAAATCTCCATAATTGCACTTTAAACCATTAACTCTTCTCTGTGGACTACTCAGTGTTTTTGGGCAGAGTCTAGTATACTTCCTTGTAATGAGAGTGACCCGTCAGCAGCTGTTCTGAATGGGTCGACTCACGCACAGTCAAATCAAATGTAGGTTTGATATTGTGTTCAGTAAAAGTGCGTCCTGGGTGCATTTTCTGGACTGAAAGAGGTGTAATGCTAAACAGAACATAAGTAAAATGTCAGACCAGGTCAACAAACTGAAAAGGAAGAGGCAGAGAATGACATTTAGTTATTTTTGTTTGTTCCATCCCTCACAAAAGCACTACAAACAATAAATAACTCGAAAACCAGGAGGTGCAAGGCCAGTATTGCATTACCCTTGTTACCCTGTAATACCAATCCCTTTTGAGCAGGGCTTTAGTCTCTTTGTATTTGTGTTTGTGCGTGCGCTCTGTAGCTTGAATAGCTAATGATAACGTGTCCTCGTTGTACTGTAAATAGGCTGAGAAAACCCCAACAACAGGCTGTGCTGTGGTAAAGAGATAAACAAGGACAGTCACACACACAAACACACAATAACAGGAACTTGTGCTTGCGGTCAGATTCGTGCACAAGACACACATAAATGCGAATACATACTAAAGTATACAAATCCACACACGCACACACACACACGCACACAGGCATACAGTGAACCCTCATTAGGAGTGTGTCAGTGCTTCCTCCCCTGTCGACAGAATAACCACTGCAGCTGACCTCCAAAATCCTCCAGCAGTGAAACTCTGACACACTAAACACAGCAAAGATGCTTCCCCTTAAAGACACCTTACAGCTCGTTTTCTCCCAGAAACAATCCCAGATACATTAACATGCACCACAATGCTAAAGACGAATGAAATAATTAAACACTACCCTACACGGACTCTCATTTGAAAATATGTTAAGCCGGATTTAGGCTGCTGCATCAGGGTGTCGCAGAGGCTCTGTGGCTCAGCTGTGCTCCTCCTAAAAAATGTAACTACATGCCAGGGCTGCAGAGATACAACATGTTAACCATAACAGTGATTGGTCAGCCTGTTGCCTCCTGTTCCTGCGCCAGTGGAGGCAGTATCCATGCATAACATGGACGAACATAAAGAGAGACTTCTTTGTTTCTTTTTAGTAACACTACCAATTATACTTTTTGATCTGGCGAAGAATATCACACATGACAGACGTAACATGATGAAAAAGACATAAAAGACATAACAAGATGAGGCACACGAGATGAGCACTTGACGCTCTTTGAGGTTCCAGTTAGCTTTGCACAGCAGCCAGTAGGAAAGTCAGAGTACTTTTTAATTTTATACTTTAAATACAGAGCCTGTACTTTTTCACAGCCTGTACTTTTCGAGTAAAGAAGTTCAATCAGTACTTTTTTACTTAAGCATCTGTACTTGAGTAAAGAATGTGTGTACATTTGCCTCCTCTGGCAACAATCCACCACAATACAGTAGCTCTACACCAACTGAATTGGTAAGGGCCTTGAGGTGGGTTCATTATCACCTAGTTTAGTCTTAAAACCTTTATTATTTTAGTTAAATAATTACACAAGCGGACCAAAGGATACTCTGTGCAGTGTACTTCATGGGCACTTGTGCAGTCTAGTGAAGAGAGATAAGAAAGTGAGAGTATGGGGGCTAAACAGGAACATCCCCAAACATATAGAAGTTTTTATAATGCTTTATACATGCCATCTCAATAAAAACATGCACAAACACTCCATGATCTGCCTGCAGTCATACATAATTAATAACAACACAGAAAAACAAGGTATTGCTGTTCTAACCAACAGAGAATCTTTATCTGAAAACAGATTAGCAGAGCACCACCTGCTCCTGATTGGAAATACCTGCTCAACAGTGGAATTGTTTGGTGTCGCAGCTGTGCAAAATGGGGCTAATCAAAGCAGGAGACACATAGTCCTTAAGGAGGCATGCAGGAGATTTGTTTGATATTAAGTGATGGAACAAACGTGTCCTGTGAGTGAAGACAGGTTGAAGAAACCAGAAATAGGATATGTAACATGGACACATTTCTGTTTTACCACTCTTTATCCAGACAATTAAAGTGCACTTTATAAAATCTATGTTTCATTTGTCCTTTATCATGGACTGACCGCGATGCAGAGGTGGAATGTAATTAATTCAAGTGCTGTAGGTTCAAATTTCCTTTTCATGCTACTTTCTAGGCGGGGTAATATTGTAAAGTTTACTTTAATACAGTTATTTTACAGTTTTATTACTTTACAAATTAACATGTGAAGAGCTCATATGTATGTATGTTTTTATTTTCAACTACCCAACAGTTTATACAAGTGCAGCTGCTCGGCTAGTCAATAAATTAATTACTACAAAATGAATTGGTAACTAGTTTGATAATCGTTTTGTTAGGATTCCCTGCTTTTTATGTAAAACATTTTAAGTATTCGCATTGATTTTGAGTTTTAAAGTGTAGACTGTTGGTTTGTCAAAATAAGCATTGTGTAAGTGTCTCTGTGTGCTCTGGTTTGTAAAAAACAGAATATAGTGAGAAATGCCGTCACAAATACCCAAACAATCAGCTAATGGAGTAAATAATCAGCTATTAATCTATTATGAAAATAATCCTTATGCAGTACTGTACAAAATAGTTCAAACTGAGCTTCAACTCAACCAACTGTAAAATCCTGCCTTTACATTAAAGCATGAGTCATGATAATCTAATGATATATAATATATAGTAATAAAACAGTCACAGAGAACATTTCTCTGCATTGCATTTCTGCGTTAAGTACATTTCCTGATTAAGTGACAAATGCAGGAATAATTTACTTGTAATTTTACAGTGTGACATTAGTACTGTCTCCTTTTATAATATCAGTTCTCTGTTAATTTAAATTGCTTCAAGAAAAGATGAAAAGTGACTGTAACACAGACAGATGGACGACCAGACAATGAAAAGAGTGCCAAACACAAAGATAGGACTGTATAATAAAAACTGCTACTTAAATGCAGTGTTATCAGTCGTTTCCATTAAATATGAAGAATAAGTCAAACTGGTGTTATTGTGAAAAGGGGAGAGACTAATGAGCCAGAGAGCTGTAATTCCCTTTGTTGGCCATCAGATGGCAGTGTTGTGGCTCAATGCTCATCTCAGCAACAGCCTCGTGTATGTGTATGAGTGTTTGAACATGCACACACACACACACATATTCACAGAGCGAGAGGGGAAAATCACCAGAGAGGGGGAAAAAAGAGACAGAATTGGAGGAGAGAAATTACTGGAGGAAGGACGGACAGGAGAAATGGGAGGAAACAGCTGGTCCACAGCCACCATGCTGTAACCTCAGGGTGCACTGTGGACCAGCAGTTTTCATGATGAGCAGTTTTTATGACGGACATTCATGCATGCTGACTGAGACAAACAGTGCAGTTTTTTTCTGCAAAATCATTGTAAAATACCACAGATTTCTGTGTTTTCCTCTCACTCCCCTGCTGTGTGTGAAATAATTGCTGTGCTACCTTTTGAAAAACGTTCTGTTTTATAGTAAACAACGAGAAAAAATAAGTGCGAAAAAAAAAAAATCCAGCTTAAGCGTTGTCATTCTGCTGTTTCATAGGTGAAAATGGCAATCATTGATTTCTGGGCTCAGTTCTTTCTTCGTGAACTCTCAGAGAGAAATCTCTATTTCTGACAGGAAATGTGTTTTTTCTTCTTCTCAGAAGCTGCACAGCAATTACTCGATGCTGAAATTACCTTTTGAGAGAGACATTCCTGTTATAAAAGCGATGCAGGTTTATTCTGTTTTTTCTGCTGTAAGGTGATTTTTTTTCTTTTAAAAATAAGAATCATGATCTCTTGTCTTTGCAAACTGCTGTTGCCAAAGCTGTTTTGGTGTGTTTCTCTGTTTGTGTATTAATTTAGGTGTTGTCAAATTTGTGAAAGTTTGTCACCCTACACTACATACACTATGTTTATATATAAATTGACCTATCACATGTGAAATGGTGTAATTTTACATGTGAAATATTTTTTCGACATGTGAAATTATTTTTTTGACATGTGAAATTCATGCTTCTATGTGAATTGTTCATTTTTAATATCATATTATTAATTATAATTTAATAATATTAGTATTTAATCAAATAATACAATTATTAATTATAATACCAATATAATATTTAAATAAACTTAAATTAAAATTGCAAGTTAACCTAATGTCATCCATTTTTAATGTGTAAATGCTGATTTTAAATGTGTGTGTATGCATGTGTAGGCCATGTATTCTTTAGGTGTTGAATCTGCTGTATGTCCAGATCTGAATGTCGTTGTATGTGAATGGGTGAAAAACAAATGAATTCCCGGCGTATGTATATGCATGTGTTTTTCTCCATCTTGGCTCGGTGACATTCCTATGACACAATGGTTGTCATGTCTGTCCAAATGTCCAGTCAGCAGTCCACCATGCTAAGCTAGCATCTGTGAGGTATCTCATCCAAAAAAAAATAAAAGGATGAAATGGGAAAGTGATGTCATCCTGTCTGCTCAGAGAAAGAGAGAGAGACTAACGAGGTCCAAAAAAAAGAGAAAGAAACCCAACAACCGCTTCATCAGTGGAACGCTCGACCCTGCACTCGAGGTAACCGACCAGAAAACGTCACCCGGCTGTCCTGCAGCGACACGAGGAAGTGATGTCACCCTATTGGCTGCAACGACTCTCCTTCCCAACAGGACTCTGATACAAACGAAACAGAAAGCTCAGTGAACGATTTCACAGCTCTGGTCTTTCAGCAACGTGACAGAGGGGATGTTGGTTAGTCATATGTTAATCCTCAGTGAAACAGATTACAGGTGCAAACTGTTCTGTGAGAGGAACTTTTCTTTGTCTTTTTCACTTCATTTGAAGCACATCAGGCCTGTTAACAGTTTATACTTAGCTTGTTTAGAGTCTTAGTGACCAGCTCGTCTCCAAGCTTATAGTACACTGATGGAGTACTGTGGTGGAACACTTCTGACAGTAATAATGAAAATCTATCACTCACTCACCACCTATAGGCTTGAAAAGTGGCACTGAAAGGTCTGCTGCTTTCACTGCCAGTGGCTGTGGTAAACTTGAATTAATGTCAATCAATTAATTTCCAGTGGCCATCGTATTCACAGATAAGGACTATTGTCGTTTGTCTGTGACGACTATTTTAGACCCTTTTGTCTGCAGATTTTCGTGCCTAGTTTTGGGTTTTTCTGAGTGTTGTTGAGGCCAAACAAACCTGTTTCTTTATCATAAAATATTTGCAAACCCACTTTTGAAAAATATTTCAAAACCTGCACTGTTTACAGTCAGCTTCTTCCCGTTTGCTGGCTTTGTTTATTTTGGCATGTTATTGCAACAGACTGTCGTTTAGTAGAAGCAATTGTTAGGAATATATTTTGCCACTTGCATACTCATGCACACAATGGGGACTTACTCACAAAAACACGGTTCCATAACACTACTGGTTGCCATAAACTCCACAGAATACCTTTAATTCTGCTGTGGTTATATGTATAGGTGCAAAAACTCAAAATGATGTTCCCTTTTCTAGTAAGCTTACCTGGTTGTTGTTGGGACAAACAACACTACGCAAAAGGTATCTGCACACTTATTACATTAATATGTGTGTATGCATATATGGGCATTAATCTGCTGCTATAAGAGCCTCCACTCTTCTAGTTTTAGTCTTCTTTTCATCAGATGCTGAAACTGGCTGCAGGGATTTGTTCTCAATCTGCCATGAAAGCATTAGTAAGGCCCAACACTGATGCTGAGTGATAAGGTCTGGCTCATAGTCGCTGTTCCTGTTCACCCCAAAGGTGTTGGATGGGGTTGAGGTCAGAGCTCTGTGCAGGCCAGTCAAGTTCTTCAACACCAAACTGGGAAAACACTTTCTTTATGCGGCTGGCTTTGTTCATGGGGGACAATGTCATGTTGAAACAAGAAAGGGCCTTCTACAAACTGTTACCACAGTCAGGCGCTCCCTGTTGTTTAAAATATTATTGTATGACGTTGCATTAATATTTCTCTTCACTGGAACTAAGGGACCTGACAAAAGCATGAAAAAGAGCCCCAAATCAAAGACTACCAAAGTATATCCACCCACTTATGTGCACATCATTTCTGATGAATTTAATACATTGGGAAGGTGAGTCTCCCTTTTCTTAAATAGACTGCCATGTGTGTCTATAAAAAGAATAAGTGTGATCAAACATTTCATCCAGTAACTTTCCACTCAGCACTTAAAGCTTTCAGCTACGTGGCTAGAATAGTGTGACTGCACTGACGGTTGGTGTCCAGTCCACTTACTGCAGTGAGATTATGGGAGATTTTTGGCCCGGACCAAAAAGGTGTCATCCTGAAGAAAACCAGCCGTCCTCATTACAGAGTTTTTGATTGAAATATAAAACTACAACAAAGTCGCTTTCCAGACTGTTTGGTTTAAGTTGAAACTTTCTACCAACAACCTGCAGCGAAACATCAAATCGCTGCTGCCCTGTAGCGTCCTCGGCAGAGAGCAATTATTCGGAATTAAATCCCATTCACTGTTCAGCTAGCAGCAAGAACAAGGTAAGGTCTGACAAGCTGTCAACTGGGAAAAGGAAAGAAGAGCTGCAGAGTGAGTCTTCCATCCACTGAGCTGTCTTTTTATCATTAACCTTGAAGAATGTTGACTTTTAACAAGCTCACTTTTCTTCTGCTCGGCTGCTTTTTAACATCTTATTTAAGCCGACAGGTGAGGGAGGAGTTCAGCACTTTCACACAGGTCTTGTACCATACCTCAGTCTTTTTTCCTGCTTCTACAGTCCTGATGAACTAGGGTCCTGTAGCAATAGTTGTTTAGGTAACAGAGAGTGTTCATCACTCGGACAGACTTCTTTCCAACTCTAACTCTGTCTCCTACAAAGTACCTTTATATATTAATCTGATTTACATTTTTGGAAGGGAACATACAGCTGCCTGGCAACATTTTTTCAAATCAATAAAGGGTGACCCCTTATACTGCATAGAAGTGATAAAGAGGAGGTTAGGTTGGAAGGTTGGATGGACAAAGCACAGACCAGGGTCTGTGTACTGCATTCCACATGCTGTTAGGTTTAGATTCCTGAAACAGTTTCTTAAGGAAAGGGTGCTGTTTTGATAACTTCTGAAAAAGTCAGTGCATCCTATTTCATCCTTCAAATTAGCACATGGATATCCATAAAATCTGTGCAGGTGCTGAAAAGATAAAAAAAAATGCCTGCACCATTTTTTTCAAACACAATTAATCCTGTTCAGATTCATTCATTCATCTTTTCATTTGTAATGTTTCCACAAAATGTATTTGCTGACATTTGCTGATTAGCTCTTCAGTCAAATATTGCCAATTTATTTACCTTGATGTCTAAATGTGTTTTGGCCTATTATGAAATTAATTCTTTACGACCCTTTAAAATGTCTTTTTTCATATACACTACACTAGGCAGTCTTTATACCACACCCTTTGTCTGCACTTTACTGATTAAATGACATTTTACTGCATTATAGTAGGACTACAGTAACTTTCTGCAAGGTGTTACTCATCATTGCACACATAGTGGTAATATTACATGTTACTGTGATGTAATCTGCTTGTACTTGAACAAATACATCCTGTTCTTCAAGGATGACTGGCTAAAAGAAAAAAGAAAAGAAAAAAAGGCGCGCTCCAAACTGTTTGTGTTGCTGCAGGACGTAGACAATATACAGTGAGGGGACAGAGACGTGAAAAAGTAATACCAGAAAATGTAACCTCAGCCATTCTTAAATCTCTGATATAACACTCTCCCTAAAGCCTTTTTATCTGTAGTAACAGGACAAGTTTTAAGTCTTCAACATCATCATCTCAAACTGGAAAGCCTGCAATTTAAAGCGAGGAAAGAAAAAGTGCCCCGAGAGCAGCTGAGGACGGTTCACGGTCATGTTTTATTATTTGATCATAAACCTTTGAGAACAGCTGGTAGATGTCCAGCCAAGAAGACCAAAAGACATTCCTCGCAGGAGGTGGATCTGTCCCATTAGCTAGACTGAGCTCATTTGATTTGACTTTTGGCATAAATACACTGAGCAAGACGCATTTTGCATTCCTAGAAAATGTTTTTGTTCTCCACAAACTGTGTACTGAGGTTTGTCTCCCAGGCCGCTTTGCAATGACTACGACACACAGCGGAGTAATTGAAAAATATGGAAACAAACCGTGACAAGAAAAGCCTGGAGTCGCTAGTTGTTCCACAAGAGTATAACATTTGTGTTCTCTGAGTTTTTGATTGTTTGCAAACGTTGTTTCAGTGCAAGGTTTGTGTGAATGATTTCACTTTACGAACAAGACTCACTCTGCAGGGGCTGAGGATGTCTCTTCTGACTTCAAAAACTTTAAACCGAGCAGAAGAAACACCGTCACACTTTTCTCTGACAAACAGATTTGTGGTATACATGCTCCCTCCATGTGCACAGTACCTGACAGTATGAAGAATATTCCGGAGACGAAGGCGAGGATGGTGCGCTGCGGCCGGATGTGTCCAATGTTGCTGATGACGAAGGCTGTGAATACGAAGAGCAGGGAGACCATGGGAAAGGGAGTGGCAGTACGAACCATTTCTGCAGGAAAGGGAGGAATTGGAGAGGAGAGGGCAAGAGAAGGACAGACGTGATTGTGATTAAAAATACGATCATGCAGAGAAGAACGATGTTTATGAATGAAGAACTGAAAGGAGTGACCGAGCTCTGCAAATTGTATTCTGGCCTAAAATGCAGCAAATTTACAGTGAATCATAAATAATTCAAAATGTTATTACCTTGCTTCTTGAGGCAAAGATGTGAGTAAGTTTGATATAACAAACTATGAATATTAACAAAGTTATTTGTGAGAAACTTTTCTTTTGATCTTTTATTTATTCATCTATTTCATTAAAAAAGGCAGCAAAACGGTTATTTTGTGTATTTTTACAATAATGTTGCATTTAAAATGATTTACTTTCTTATCTTCTTTCATCAATGATCAAAACAACTTTAAACCAGAGGACTGATCCCTCACCTCATCCTCCACTGCTAAGATCATTGCCTGGCAAGTCCAAAATTGTCAGTTTCAACTTTTTAAATCTGTAATTTGTTGTTGGTTTTGGGTTTTAGTTCATTTATTTCCCGTTTTATGTTAAAAGACCTCATCACCTGTCTCCTCCACTATCACTTCACTTCCTGTCTGCATCTTTTTCCCGCCGTTTTCAGTGTCACCTGTGTCTGCTTGATTAGTCTCACCTGTGCCTCAGCCCAGCTCCAGCTGTTCCCAGTGTTTAGTTCTCAGTGTTTTTTGCCTTGATTTCTTGAAATTGTTTTATGCATTTGGCTTCAATCTCTCCTACTCCTTATTATTTGGCTTTGTATAAAAATATCTTACATGAATAAAACCTTGTCATTGCACATATTAGTTGGTTTGGTTCCTTTTCAAAACTTAAGAGTTTCTCAAAGTTTAACTTGTTTGCCATAAAACTACTAAAGCACTGAAATCACAACTTTTATAGCATATATTAAATACAATGCTAAAATATATTAATTGGCTAAAATAATTTAAAAAAAAATAATTGGTGCTTAATCCTTAAAGCGGCAATAATGTTAGTGTTAGCTATAAACACAACATTGACATATCAACTTATAAACTTACAGTAAAGGAAACAAAAGCAAATACAGATCAACATTATCATTAATTTGGAGTCCAATGTTCACTCTTCTTTTAGCTCTGTGTTGGTGTTCACCAACTCCTGGGAGAAATATCTACCTGCTTAATGTTCACAAGCTAGTCGCTAACGTTTTCAACCCTTATTTGAGCTTTTTTGACCCAACCAATTTGAAAGACTGGAGCTAAACGGTATTCATGTCAAACCAAAACAATGAGCTGAATGACCCTAAAACAATCCTCAAAGAGTTGAGGGATATTTCTATGTGGGTTTATCACTACAAGTGGCCATTTTCATATGACACATACTCATTACATCATTAGATTAGATTATATGGAAATATTAATTAGTGTAGCTTTAAAGTCAGACTCAAATTAGCTGCAAACGTGTTTGATTTGTTGTTGCAATCTACATTGTGATGCATAGCATTTAACACTGTTTTCTTTTGAGAATATAATAATAATGAGTATCTGTATGTTACTTACTTACTTATTCTCTGTTGGTACCTAGCATTAGCTTTGTAGCATGCTAGTGTGAAGACACTGACTTATCCTTTTCTTATAATTCTAGAAATGAACCTAAAAGAAATCTACCATGTTTTTTTGTTGGAAGGTTAAGTGCATTAACTTTACTAGACCAAGAGCTGGGAGATACTCAAGTGTTTACCTAGCAAAACATGACATGCAAAATGTAGAAAAAATACACACAGAAGAATAAATAAAATACCTATTTTCTGATGACAGGGTTATTTAAAAAAAACAAAAATGCTGAGTTCCAGTTCGTATAAATTTCCACTGCATACTTACAACCAGAGGTCTGTTGGAGCTCACTCCAGGTTATGTTATTATTTATTCAGCAACCTCTCCCACAATGCCACCACAGTGTTATGACTTGAGTGTCTACCTGAGGACATTTATCTAGCATTTAACGGACCAAATGTCCCACCCTCCCCTCCCTTGGTGTCCCCAACCACAGTTTGTGCTTTACTTCAAAGAAACAGAACAAACCAAGCACTTTGAAGCCAGTTCACAGTGTCAACATCTTAAATCATTAAAATAGCTCAGAGACAAAACCGCTCCGTGGGGAACTCCGGTGAGCTCTCGACATTTATTTACTGTTTGATCAAACAAAAAAAAGTTTAGTGTACAGTGTTCTTTAAAAAAATATATAGTTCTTTACAGGTTCTTTGGCCATTGTTGGTTCAGGTAACCTTTCAGTTGTGAAATCAAACAAAATTGTAAGAAACTGCATCAGTTACCGTCACAGAATGCAGTGAATTTATAATAGGCATACATATCATTGTTGTCCTGTGAAATCCATGTATCTTCAAAATGTCATGACCTGCGGGAAACTGTCTGACTGATTTCAGCAGTGTTTATGATAATTCACTGGGTTTCTATGTGGTTTATTAAGAAGCAGGATCATTGTCTCAGTCCATTTCCTTCAGTTTAACCAAAACGAAAAGTGCTGTACTTAAGGTACATGTAATTTATTTATTATTTAACTCTTCTGCTACTTTTCACAATATTTAACTTCCAACTTTAGTCACTTACTCTGCAGAATCTGACTGTTCATAAAAAAGTTCAATCTTATTAATCCCTGGGGGGAAATTCACAAGCTACCCAGCAGTTTAAAAATACTTTTTTATATTACATCAGCTGCAAGTTGAAGTCACGTTAATGCATCAGTAATTATAGTAATTCTGAGATGTCCATTCTGCATAATGACTGCTTTCACTTTTGAATATCATGCATTTCTTAGACATCAATAACCCCTGATCCCTATTAAATCTCATCTACTATGTGTGAATTCGCTCCTGCCTCGTCCTGTCATAGTTAGAAAACAGACGGAGAGTAAAATAGAAATAAATCTTGTTTATTTGGTGTTTTTCAATTTTTATAAAGCTCTTCACAGGTGGCTTTAGACATTAAGAACCTCACTCTCCCTTCTTAACCTCAGAATCTGTAGACCATTCTATATGGTTAATAAACTTTTATTTATTTAAGGATGTTACATTGCCACTAATTACTTGAATATATATATATATAATATTATAAGTATAATACTGGATTTCTTCGAAGTGTTCTTTAATGCTTTTGCCTTGTTGTTAGTAGGAAATGAATATAAGCGTGCTGATTCTTGTGTACTGAAGTTGTATTTAAATGTGAGGTCCAGCACCTAGTAAACCTCAAGAACCTCACATAAATTGTATAATAATGTAAGAATAAACAATATTTCTATCTTTTTTTGGAGGAAAAGATGACCAAATTTCTATACTGGAGCTCAATTTCTACAACAAGCAGTGCCAGGTATATTGGATTTAACTTTTAGTACAGTTTCAGATCTGTATGTATGTGGGGATGTGACTTACTGAGTATATTGGCTGTATTTTCTGTCGTGATCTCTATCTCTGGCTCGGTGAAATACTCTGACGCCACACATCTGCCCTTCTCTGGCCCTGAGAGAGAGAGAGAGAGAGAGAAAAGGGAACAGACAGAGAAAGACCGTATTAATAGAGGAAAGGAGAGACTAGAATGAGGCATTTGGGTCTTCTTTGGGTCATAAGCAATATGGAAATATTTGCATACAGAAGGAAAACCAGAATAAATAAACAAACCAAAAACCGAGATAAAAAAACAAGAAAGGGCAGACAGAGAGGCAGAGACGGAGCGATGGCGGAGACAAACAAAGAGATTTAGTGAGGATGAATGAAAAGAGAGGTGAGAGAGGATAAACAGACCCCAAAAGAGAAAATGAAAGGAGAAAAAACAGGGAGGCAGAGAATGGAAGAGAGAGAAAAAGTGAATTAGAGGTAGAGACAGATGGAGGTCAGGAGGTTTGGGAAAGAACAAGGTCTGAGCTGAGAGAGAGAGGAGCTGAATACAGACAAGACGATTAACCTCAAACTGTAGGCACATAGAGAGAGGACACACACACACCACAAACACACATGTACAGACATTTATACACACACTAAAAAGTGTCAACACAATGATGCACACATGTATAGACAAACATGATTTCTTTCTCTCT
>NW_023340268.1:2250098-2257293 GCF_004916995.1 Morone saxatilis
CATACACACACACACACACACGGCCGTTCCAAATGCCACCAGCATTTTCCTCCTCTGACCTTTTGTACCAGGCGTCAGACAACAGGGAAACACAAACATGGCCGCCTCCCCAGAGCAACACCATCATGACCCGAGACACAGAGACAGCCAGTGCAATAAGGACAGTTATTTGTATCTGCAGTCTCCACCCTGCTGTGTGTGTTTGAATACATGCCTGAATGAAAACGTATCCTTGTTTTTTCTGTTGGGGCACCGTGATCTTTAATCTATCTTTTAAATTAAAACACTTCTTAACTGATTGTCTCATTGTTTATCGCTATTGAACGTTCAATTTAAACATGATCTTTGGCTGTAAGTCATTAGCATTACATCTTATATAAGGGTTATAATGGTTAGCTAATGGCAGTGAGTCTGACAGGTAAAAACAAATGTGGAAAATCAGTGGTGTGTCACCCTGAAATGAAAAGCTGTGAAAAGAAACGGCACTTTAACATGAACCAACGAGTCTTCCTGCACTAAGTGCTCTGATTGGTTTCATTCAAACGGTGGTATTGTGTAGTCAAAATGCAATCTGTACTCTTTCACAGGAGTAAATTTAATGCGCTCATGTGTTCATGTCACGATAACATCATTAGCAGCATTCTTGCACTTTTTGTGCCTGCCCGGTCACAACAGCGAGGAGGTGCACAGAGAAGTTAATTTGCACGGTCTTGCAAAATGGATGATGCTGGAAGCTTTAGAGCTTTAGACGCAATACTTTTCTTAACTCAATGAGGACTGTAGGAGGGTTATCAACATTATTTCACATGTATTAAAAAGAAAAGAAACGTAGACAATAGCGTCTATTACATTGTTTCTGAAATCAAACACTTGAAATCCAAAATAATAAAGAATCAAATGATGAATAGATAAAAATAAAAAAAACAATCGGCAAACTACCACACACTGGGAATTACTCAATAACTACTTGTAACTATTCAATAACTGTATGTCAGTTTAGTGCCTAAGTGCATTCTTGGTTTCAAATCTCAGTCAGTTAATTCAAGCGAACATATTTGCATTATGGACCCCTGTCGCGTGGCTTATGCTGTGGTTTTATACATGTAAACTCGGATGATGCCACACACACATAATATGGCAGCTTCCTCTCTTTCGGGCTCCAAACTCGACAGTGTGAAGATGGTTTTGTTGTTCAACACTGGGAATTTGCTGCCATGCATCAGTGCAGAATGCATTTCTGCAAGGGAATCCACCAGCGACTCCACTGAGATCACTTGATTGAAGTTTCACTGGCCTTCGCCCTACTTGATGCATTTTTTTTTCACGAAGGAAGAGGAGTAACCATGTGAAGCAGCCGTACTCACAAGATGACAAAATGTAGCGAGAAGACACTGTTCGTTAAACAACAGCTCCCATAGAGGTTAGCGTAGATTTTGCTAGCACGTATTAGTTACATCAGAACTGAAAAATATTTCTTCTCTGAAAGAAGAGCAAAGAGGCTTTTCTTGATGGAGATGTTTTAGCTCATTCCAGTAATAACTTCCCAGATGGTTCTGTGTAACAAACCATCTGGCACAGTCAGGTTAGGACGAGAGTGCTCCTGTGTTGGTTGCACTCCATTCTGTCATGCTTACGTGGCTCCAACTGCCCGTGCTGTCCATTTTTCTACATCACAACAACTTGTGCGTTGACACTGGTGTCAGTCTTGTCTCCTGGCAGCGGTGGTAAACAGTCACACTCTGATAATTATGGGGGTTATGGGGAAAAGGGACTCAAACAAACTCATTGTGAAAATAGCCTTAGCCTCACATTTGGTCTACGTACTGTTTCAGAGGTTTTTCTACCTTGCAAAGAGGGGTTTTCTGGACTGTTAATTTTCATTCATGCAAAATAAAATACGAACAATTTCCGCACAAATATCGGGCATTAAATTAGAAATAAAATAAATAAATGTATAGATAAATCCCCAGAAATTATGAACATAATCGTCAAGATAGTGACATGAAATTGTTACCAACCTGCCACAAAGCAGACCCTCCAGAGGCCGGAGTGCAGAGCCATCTTGACCTCGGTGGTCTGGTTCTGCTGCAGGACGATCCCCTCCTCCATCAGCAGCCAGTAGTCTGTGGACACGGCGACGCCGACCAACAGCAGACCACAGGCCCCGAAAACCGACGAGAGCAGCGTCAGAGCCCTCGTACTGAATGAACTCATCTGTGGAGAAAGAGGGAAGCTCAAACAAAAGGCAGATCAGACGTGGGCTCAGCCTACGCACTAAAGAGGAGGAGAGGATATTCAGAAATGTGTTGGATTTAAATGAGTAAACATGAAGAAGGGACAACAGCACAGAGGAAAGTATTCTGTTTGTTTAAGGATTAGAGAGATGGAGGACTTCAAAAACAAAAAAACATGTCAAGATGCAAGAAAGAAGAGGTAATGGGGGACAGACAAAGATTGATTTAATTTATTGATTTTTACATTTTAAATTATGCACAAGCAAATCAGGGAGGTAAGAAAACAAGAGTGAGGAGCTTTTGATTTAAATCTTTCTTGACTTTCATTGACTCCAGCTTTTAAATATGTATGTAATATTGGACAGGAGAGCAGATGAAAGAAGAGAGGAGAGAACAACCTTGGACGTTTTCGTGTGGAAAATATCAAACTCCTATATCAACAAAATAATCCAGCTCTCCTCATCGTTTAAAGAATTAGTGCACTGAACAGCTCCTCACACCAATCCCGAGGACTTAAGATGTTTTTTCTTAACATATCAAGGGACAGAAAGCATAAGATGCCAGTAAAATTCAAGGACTGGCAGATAGAATAAACAGAAAATAAACAACAACGCAGAGAAGGAGGCCAAGAGATGATAAATGATGCTCTGAATTTAAGAAATACTGGGAATTTAAAAAAAAAAAACAGGCGTTGAGTCATCTTACGCCCAAAATTCAACAGAAAGTTTTGGAGGCGTAGAAGTTTTCAAATAACACCATAATGTAATGAATGCAAGAAAATGACATTATACGGTGGGCAGAAAAGTATATTTACTTCACACTGACTGACTCAAATATTTTAGTGTGAGTTTCATAATGCCTGCACCCAGACGATGATTGTTCTAATCAATCCTGCAGGAATCTTGGAAAATAACAAAAGCATCTTGTAAATCAGTTGAATCAGTGTGTAATCCCTTCCAGAGACATTGAAAAAAACTAAAATATTTGACAAGACAGAAAAAAAGAAAAACAGCTTGATTTCGACTGTGCCTGGAAGGTGAGAAAAACATATTAAAGATTGTACCAGCAGTAATGTTAAATATACAGAATTTACATTAAAAGGGCTAAATTATGAATGAATTTTGGAATGGTGATAGAATGTATTCAGTCTTTAAGAGTGCTTTTGGTCTTAAATTACAAAACATAACGGTTTTGGCCACGATCACAGAACTGGTGATCCTCTAATGAGCCCTTGCTGGTATCCAGCAGGCGAGACCAGTTTATCAGGCTTCCAGGTAACCTGCAGTGCAGTTTGACACTCACTAGGTGGCAGAAACGCTGCCTCTGCCATGCATCATTTCAGCTGTTGACACACTGAGAAGCATTCTCTCTCACACACGCACAAAAACACACACAGTGCCTCATCCATCCAGTCAAAATGGAGGTCACAGTCACCATGCTGTGGTCTCTTAAGTGAAGCAAGCGTGAAACATCAGACTTCTGTAGTGCTAACCAAAAACTGTAAACACAGGTAGACTGAACAAAAACAAGCATGGGTCCCACTAAATCCAAAGCTCTTCTAGCAGACCTTTATTTTTGTATATTTTGTCTGACATTTGTGTCCAATGAAACTATTTTCACCTGAATAAATTACTTGACAGTCATATAACCTGCCTGTCTGTGCTGCGAGTCTACAATTATAATAACAGCCAGGCCACATGGAGTTCAAATCACCTGCAGCCGCAGCACAAACTATTAATCAAAGCTGAAGTTGGACCATGTTAATACAGTTCGATAAAACATGCCGTGGGTTTAATGTGCATTTTAAAAATACAAATTGTCTGCAGTGCTGAGAGTAAACACAATTTATGGAAATACTGACACATATAAAGTTTGAGATATTAATGGACAAGCCCACCACACATGGCGACAAATAGGTTGTCAAGATATATTATCAATATCATTTGGTACCCTAAGATGTGGTTGAATTAGTTGTTTTCTATTTTTTGTTTTTTGGTTAAGGTTTTTGGGAGGCTTTATCTGACTTTACGGTTTCAACATCTGTAGACACTTTAAAATTGAAATTCTAAGACATTTAAACATTGCTTTCTTATCCTGTATTTTATTCCATCTTTTCTGTCTTTTATGACAGAAATCTTTGCTTTTATAAATGCCATTGTTTTCATTTGGTTTGAATCTTTTACATGAATTGTTCTATAGACATAACCACTATGATCTCCAGGCAGCACACACTTACATTATAACATTATGTAACTTCAGTTGTCCAAGAGATGTTCAGCTTCAAAAAGAGACAGCACAGGAAAATTATACAGGGGGCTTGGCATGACTACATAGTGTGTGATGTGGGAGGTAACACCGGCCAGAGTGACCACAGCTCAGTGTAGCAGGAAAAAAGTCAGTTAACTGAAAAGAGCTAACTGAGCTAACCAGCCATGAGCAGCTGCTGTCAGACTCTCCATATCTGCACCGGAAACAGAGAGTCTGCTAAAGCTTCGTCACTAGAAGCACATCCACAGCTGTTTGTAAAAGTTTCTGTATGGTGCGTATGTTGTCACACAAGCAAAGGTAGCGGATCAGAGAGGATAACTCTCTACTGGGCAGGGGGAGGGGGGAGTTAGTTGGTGATGAAAGCTGCCACCATACAACACCTGCCTCAAGATCAGCCATAAGCTAAAATCAATTGCAGTAGCTCAAGGGATGTTGCTATGCAAATTTATAAGACATTAAAATGTCATCATTTGGACCTGAAGCATTCAACAACACTGCTACCCAAATATATACAGTAGCTGAAAAAAGTTTAGTTTAGGAGTTTAGTTACTCAAGACAGAGCACACAAGTCACACAAGTTACTCACTTGAACTGAAATCAGGTGCTTCAGGTTATAAGTTAGGCTGATGATATAATTTTGTAAAGAAGCCAACCTGCTATGTTTGCAGGGCATTAACAAATTAACATTTTTTTTTTTTACAATTGCCTTTATAAAATAATATTTACAGTTAAACTCCTCCTCATGTTTTACTACCAATACCTGACATTCAAAACATGATTTTGAAGGAGGTTCAGTGACTTGTAAAACCTTGTTTATGAGGCTGAGAAAGAGAGGAGCGAAGCCGAGAGAGAGAACAAAAGAGAACAGCCGAGAACAAAATGAACCCGACAGACAAGATCAGAACCGAAGAAATAAGAAGCAAAAAGAAAGTCGCTGTCAGGCAGGAAGAGAGTGAGGAGTGACCTCATCACTCAAGCGAAACGCTGCAGAGCACATTCAGCGGTGTCAGAGAGGATTCGCTCACTCAGACATGAGTCACACGTTACAAATATTTGATATGGTAAAACACCCCTCGCC
Source organism: Morone saxatilis (assembly GCF_004916995.1). Lineage (NCBI taxonomy): Eukaryota > Metazoa > Chordata > Actinopteri > Moronidae > Morone > Morone saxatilis. The sequence goes on from NW_023340268.1 coordinate 2,255,679, forward strand.
TCGGGTGAACCCATCCAATCGACATCCCCCACAGAGATAATGGCAGACATGTCAGGTATGCAGTGCAGTACGTGCAAATACTCAAGTGTGCACATGTGACCAAAACAAAACACATGAAAAACAGCATACATACACATACAACACACAAAGTAGAGACCCAGAGGAGGCTTGATCGCTGGCTGAAGGTCTTGAAAATAGTTGAGCTTTGTGGTATGACCTCGACCAAGAACCATGTATGTGTCTCAAATACCTGAGCTTGTAGATAAGTTATAAATATTCAAAACTTATGGGTGTATGTGTGTTTGTGGACAGTTCAACTTGTATTATTTTTTCAGGCAATGCATGAATTTTAAAGCAGGGCCTACAGCTCAATACAATCCCTGAAATATATCAAAACTGCAGCAGAACCACGTTTTATTGTACGTTGGCTTGTCTTAAAAGTACAGGAAGAAGGAGGCAAGAGAAAGCGGTGGGACTTTCTCCTGTCCGCAGAGTCAACCACGAAGACGTCACTGAAAGACGTCCGACACTTCAAGACGTCAGTACCTCAGAAAGTCACATCCTCTGAATAAGACAAAGATGATTTGTGCTTGGCTCGTGTAAATAAGCATCAGTCTTAGTGCTGGAAATGTCAGGCTCAACAGGAGAGGCAGTCAGACGCTCAGCGCTGCTGAGTCAAAACACACAAATCCATCCTCCACTTAGAGCAGAAGAGACAGAGCTGAGTACCTGCAGGACTCAGATAACTGTCACACCCGTGGGCTTTCAGATAGCTTAATTCATGCTGTTTCTCTTGACTAAAACATACATAGTATAATAACTTTCAGACTTATGAAAGGGCACTACGGATGAAGGAGATTCTCTTTGAATTGTTCAATTTGGAGATCCAGTTGTTTATATAACTCCTTTGCTTCTCTGAAAGGCACAAACTGTAACTTGCTGCCCTACAAAAGGCAGAGTTATTGCAGTAACAGTGACTTTGAGAAGAAAATGGTTGAAATTTTTCAGGCTGCAAACTCTGGAATACATAAGAAGGTTGTAATGTCTTTTTTTAAAGCTTAAGCGGTCTGTTCCAATCAAATCAAAGGCATATAATTTATGTAGGCTACTTACAAATACTATAGTCTATGGATTATCGAAAGGGATTGTAAGAAGAAAATACAGTAGGCCTATCCTCAAACACTCGGTTTAGTGGATTAAAAAACTAAATTAGATTTGGTTAATCAAAATAATACTTTTCAATTACAGATAACAGCTATAGGGAAAAAATAAGTGACATCAGTGCACATTTAGTTTTAGCTCTAGGCTAACCGTGGCTAGCACACCACTGCAGATGGTTTGACTTTGCCTCAATCTTTTCTACACGTGGGGAACCGTGTTATCTGTAAAATATGTTGGGTTTCCGATGGATCAGCGCAATATCTGCATCCCCCAAAATAAATCTTTCCAGTTTTAGTCATGCTTATATTTTAGTCTTACAGCTGTGGCTTTAAACTGAAAGACGGAAGTCTGAAGAAAATGTGGGTTTGGAGGACAAGAGCTGTTGCAGTGGGTCAGTGCATCAAATATTAGAGAGCTCTCTCTCTCTCTCTCTCTCACACTCACACACACATAC
>NW_023340268.1:2257355-2257726 GCF_004916995.1 Morone saxatilis
CACACACACAGACACACACATAACTGAACCAAGCCATTTGCTGAGATAGCTGACAACAAATAGGCTGGGATGAGGTTCTCTTTGTAGTTTAAGCCTTGAGAATAACCACAATTCCCAGGTCGCACCAGCCGCTAACTAACTCTGTGTGTGTGCTGGGAGAATCCAGGAGCAGAGGCGATGTAATGAATTACAGATGAATGGAGCACTGGTGCTTAGGAACAAACAGTCAGAGGTAATGATGTGGGGGAAAAGGGGTGAGGGAAGGTGGAAAGAGGAGAGAAGGTGGATGCTTGTGAAGAAGGATTTAGGAGTAGAGAGAAGGAGGAAATAAATGAGAAAGTGGAGAGGGGGGATAAGAGCAAAATGGAAAA
>NW_023340268.1:2257826-2261164 GCF_004916995.1 Morone saxatilis
CTGGCGCCCCATGTACAAAGGCTGAGTCCTTGCTGCAGCGGCCATGGGTTCGAGTCCGACCTGTGGCTCTTTTCTGCATGTCATTCCCTCTCTCTCTGACCCCTTTCCTGTCTATCTTCAGCTGTCCTATCAAATAAAGGAAAAAAGCCCCCAAATGAAGGAATGAAGTGTAAAGGTAAAAGATGTAGGAGGGGAGGATATAGACCTAAAGAAAGGAGGATTGTTTTGGAAGCAGCATAATTAATTAAAGGAAATTTTAGGCATTGCAAGAGACTAGCCATGTTTCCATTCCACAAGTCAAGGATTTTTATCTAATATTTATAATAATAATAATAATAATATTTATCCATTTTACATGAGAAACATTTTCAGGAGAGTCCAGCAGTGAGCAGCCTCCTGGGGAGCTGTCCGCCACTGTGGTGCTGAAATCCTCACAACACCCAACAAGCCTGATTCTCCTTCTCTCCGCTGTCAATATAAACTTTCTGTCGCTTATTCATTTTCTCTCTGTCTCTTGACCAGGGCCAGTTTAGATGTTGTGTCAGCTTTCAAAATGTCCCCTCTTCATGTTTTCTCGTCTCAGTTTCTGTACGCTGTTGAGACTGTCCTTGTCTGTCCAAACAGTTAAAAGGCCTGTTTACTGTAGCCGTGTCAATACTGACTGTTGACTCTGAGAAGTAAAGACCAAAAAACCTCTTGTGAAAGAGGTTGGGGTGGATAGTTAGGTCAACAAAGCTGCTGACTCGAACGCAGGAGACTGCTGTACCACGTATTTTTAGAAGTAAACATCTCTTATTTATAGACGTATGTCTGCGATATGCTCTTTTCCTGAAGGTAAGGGAAAGGAAGGCCAGAGGTCTGGGTCAGCTGCAGTGCTGCATATCCTGAAGAAGACAGTGCTTATTTTTCTTGTTCAAAGGCAGGGCAAATGCTCACTGATTTCATTTGATTTATCTTCTATCTACTTTAGCTGCTGCCAGTCATCTTGTTGCACATCAAAATCTGAGTATTTGTCTGTTTTCCCTGTTAAATGACTATAAAATGGTATGTTGAATGACTTTACATAATCACAGACCTGAGGCATTGTTAGCAAACCATCTGTGTCCCTTCAGCACAGTTTCCAAAAAGTAAAAATGAACATTGCCAAGGGTTAAATTTAATCTACCTCCTAGCTTCTTCATTACAAAGCAACAGGCTCGAAACAATAGTCGTCAGCGCAATTTAAATTTTTATTTGGATTCATTATTAATTCTGTTTAATTTAAATTGTATTGGAGGCTTAAAGCATCTTCAATGAAGTCCAACTTAATGAATGTGAGTGTGTGTTGCTAATTAAGGCATTAAAGCACGGTTGTCAGTGTAGGAGTGATAATAAGTTTCCTTAATCAGGAGCTTTGTACATATGAATTAATTTCCGGAAATAGGCCATTTACTTAATAAAGAGCCTATTGTGCAGTATAGTCTGAGAGACGTCTTTTATCTACTATCAACAAGCCAAGTGATTATTGTGACGGGTTTGTGTTGAAAATTGTGCGTCTCACTTAATGAATAAAGACACAAATGAGGTGGACTGAACTAAATTCTTAATCAGATGAAAATGAAGCGATAATAAAGGATTATTATAGGATATAATGAATTTGGACACATTAGAAAAAAGTAGTGAATGAGTCATCATATGAGAAAAGATCACGGTACAACTTTTACCTCTCAGTCTGTTAAAAGCGAAACTTTTTTTTTCTCAATCAGCTTCTTACTATGACATGAAGAAATGTTTTTAAGCTTTAAAATTTAATTAAATACACTAAAATGAATCAATCTGACTAAATAAGCAACAATCAGTGACGTTATTGAAAAAATATGTTGATTTTAAGCCAGGTGTTTATTGACTTTAACTTCGACAAGTTCTGCTAAAAAAGGATAGTCAAAAAAGGATAGTCAAATTTGGTTTCTTACAGCAGATATAAATAAAAAGCTTGGGCTTTGACCACTTCCATGTGAAACAACACAATAAATATTGGAGTTCCAGCACAGGGCTGTATCTATAGCACTGAATAGACTTAAGTCATGTCCTTAGTAATTTCTTGAAATTTGGCAGCATATGTTTTTAAAAAGCTAGATCTGACTGACCTGATTTACTTTTGATTGACTTTTAGATTAAATAAGTTACAATTGTACTGCTTAGGTGAAAGCTATATTAATTAAAATGGATTTAGTATTCAGTACCAGAATTACATAGCTGGTAATACACCTTCTTATACAATACTTTGGGGAAACAACTATGAATATAAATTTAATTTAATTTAATTTTACAACTTTTGGATGCTAAGTCAAATTTTACTCATTAACATACGCTCTCCTACTTAGGTGGGGTTTAGTGCTCTGGTGAATTCTTGAACTTACCACAGTATAATATCTAACAATCTTGAACTGTCCCCCTTTGCTCCAAAGGGGGCACACATTTAAGGAGCATCATGCTCAAATAAACAAAAGCCCCACCAGACCCTGTCAAATATCTATTTATACAGTCTGACAAATTTTACCCAAAATACTGTATTCAACAAGCAACCCAGACACCAGTGAATCAATATTTAATTACATCTAGGACTCTAGGAAAACTAACTATAACATCCAATCGAAGAGATATAAAAGTGGGCTCACTAAAATTAGGAAGTGGCAAGAAATGAAAAAAAAAAAAAGAGGGAATCAGATAGAAGCAGAAAAATTAAAGACTGCTGGCCCAGAACAAAGGACCGGGCAAAATAGTTGATGCAGTGGTAAATCATAGAAGACTAGATAATCGTGACATGATAACATAACGAATATCGAACTAAACGTCCCATTGGGTTAACCAGTACGAGCTATGTGTAGGAAGACAAGCCATACAGCTGAGCGTCAGTGTCCTCAGTGGAAGATACCAACTTATTGTACTGTAGACAGTTGTGATGGTAATGGGTAATTCACATAATTAATATATTTAAGTTATTCTTTTTGAGAGGTGGGGGGTGATAGTGGTGGTGCTTTATGATTGGGATAGAAGTAACCGCGGAGTTATCATGACGTAATGGAGGTATTGTCATGAGGCGTATGAATCTGCGCACAAGCCGGTCATGCAAGCGGAGGCAGCCTTTGGCCAACGGGCAAAGGACAAAGTAGATGATTAATGGGATGAGGGAAAGATGGGATAAGTAAGAAATGAAGACGATGATGGATAAGAGAGGATGAGAGAGCACACATAGTTGTGATTGGTATGATGGTGATTAATTGATGAATTATTATGTGATAGATGGCAGTGGATGCATGATATAGATGAGGGAATTTATACATATAAGCATATTAGGT
>NW_023340268.1:2261264-2266760 GCF_004916995.1 Morone saxatilis
AGGGTGTGTGTGTGTGTGTGTGTGGGGGGGGGGGTTTTGTTGAGAAGGCAATATGTCCCTCTGTCAGCAGTGAGGGGCTGGCTTGTGCCAACTGGCAGGAAAGGAGATGGATATTTAAAGATGGAAAGAATGGAAGACGAGATAAAGAGGGGAGAGGAGTCACACAGGAGGGGATGGTGAATAGAAGGGCAGGGGAAAGGAAAGAGGGAAACAAAAGCAGGAATGAGGAGGGGTGGATCAGATACATCTATGGGCTTAAATAACTCCACATTCATTTGTAAAAGGGACTAAGGAAGGAAGAAAAGAAGAAAGCAGTAGGATGGTGAGTGGTATGAGACATAAGAATGGGTCAAAGGGATTATGGAAAGTAAGAATAGAGTAAAATGAGCTGAATGCTGTTGAAGCAGTTAAGTTAGTAAGGGATGAAAAAAGAAAGCAAGAGACAGGAGAAAAAAGAACAAGCAAAGAAAGAAGATTGAAGGAGGAAGTGATTGCTATTCAAGAAAAGTCATTACTTCTGAAATACCAAAAACAACTTATCTTTTAAAAATAGCATCAAATTCTACAGATGAGACAATCCCTAAGAATGATGCTGAACCACGTTCATGTCTCTGGGAGCCGCCAGAGGACTCTCATTTCTCTAAGCAGTACTTAAGACGATGAAAGCTTTGGGAAACAAACCCTCGTCCTGTAGTCTGTAGAACGACTGCTGGACTGATAAAGATAATTAGCTTATGCGGCGGGTAAGAAAACACACACACACACACACACACACTAGTGAAAATGAGGGAATGCCTGCAATAGACTGTTAATGTGCTGAGGAGAGGTAGATAAAATAAGATAAGCACAGATACAGTGAAAGAATAACGAGGAGAAGAAAAGGAAAGGGAACTTACAAGGAAAGACCTTGGCCCAAAAATGGAGGAAAGTCCTTGTACCACACACACACGCACGCACACACATACTGTACATCACACATGCACCACAGCTGGCAGGCAGTCAGTGTTAAGTGTGACACATCCTACATGCCTGTACATGTGCAAAGCAGTATTCACAAAACCCTCCACCACCCAGTCACACACACACGTCTTCACTCACCTTCACTCAGTTTGAATGTTGTATAATGTGAGGTCACATTTGACTTTGGCCAGAGGGGGAATTGACCTTAACTCTGCATGATACAAACACTGAAAATATATGACTGCTGCTGGGTGGAAAACTGGCATCTCCAAACTGTCTGCTTGTCAGAAAAAACAGCCTTGTTTTCCGCTTGACTGCGCTGATTTCTCTTTAGGTTCGGATTTTCGTCATGAACCTGCCAAGCCTGGGAACCAGACAAATCTGCAACTCATGTTTTATTTGCTCTGGCAGATGCGTCTAGCCGGCCTCCCATCAAGACCATCCTGTTTCTGGCCAGGCCAATCACAACCTATCTAACATGGGGTAGGTTTGATACCATGGCTATACAAAGGAACGCAACCTCATTGGCTGTTTTGTGAAGTGATTCTGTTTAATCCAGCATCACGTCAATATTAAATGAACTGGACGGCAGATGCACTTACAGCTTTTGTTGAGAAGAGAGATGTATTTGCAGTACTTCAGGATTTCGTAAGTTTAATTTACTATATGCTACATCCCATTTCGTTGCTCTGATAAGGCTAAAAAAGGACCCGGCCCCATAGGTGAATCTGGGCCAGGTTGGATAAAGGCAGATTTATTTAAAGATTTATTGCTAGATCTTATTGGCCTTACAAATGGTCAACCTCTCTGCACTCTGACAGTCTTTCGTGGGATTGCAAGAGTCAGCGTGCAACAACTTGTTGGATCGTTGAATGGCATTGGAAACCCCCTCCCCTCACACATTTCTGACATCAAAACTGGTGGGGGGCCTTATTTCAACAGTTGTAACTTTCTGAAACCAAAAATCCGAAAGGTACATCCTCTTTATGGAGTGATTGACAAGGTGTGCTGAGGAGAGAAAATATGCAGGCTTCGATCTTTTCTCTCAAGCTCTCTTTTGTCATTCCTACTTATTCCACCCTTTAACTGAGTGCAAAACTATGAATGCTTTTGAGGAGAGACAGTTTGAAAGCATGTTCCCTTATCCTCATTTGTAGGATTAATTGTGTTGAGACAACAAACATGCAAAACCCACAGTCCTTGGAGAGAGGTCGGAAAGGCTGTGGGATGTAGCCAAAAGGAGGCTATGACGTCAGGCTCTTTGCTCTGCCTTCAGATGTGGCCATTCAGAGCTTTACATGTCTGTAGATGTAGTTAGACGATATGAACTAGTTTGTTTAAAGCATGTTGAATTCCAACAAGTCCTTCACCATTAGCGACATCATGCAATTTCCTTCTTAAAACGTTACAAAGAAAAGAAAAAGATTCATATATGTGTTCTCTGATCTTCCATCTTTGTGCTTGCCATTTAGTTTGGTCCATGCAACTAAAACCACTTGGTCATGATTAGGAGAGGATTGTTGCCATGGCTGTAAGAAAGCAGAGCTGACAGTTAGGAAATGGGATGCAAATAGCAATCTCTAACTTCTGAGTGAGGTGCTCTGTATGCCCAACCATCCACCCCAACCTCATGCTTCGGGGTCCTTATTAACACAGCCACAAGAGATCACTTGTCAGAAAAATGGAAAAATACCATAGGTTGCTTTGAATAAATACTAATGCAATAGTTTTCCTAATGGATTATTTAAGTCTCTTGGAAGTAAAAGACATAGCAGAGAGACCAAAGCTTCCAGCATCATTTTCTTGGACAAACTCAATCAATCGACTGCATTGCTGTATGGCTCCAAGGACTGTAGTCAAGTCCCTTCTTATTGCCTTCTCCTTCATAACCACAAATTATCATCCATGTTTTCTTCTTTTGATTTAGGTGTCATTGCTTCAATAGAATTACTGCAATATTTTGTCCCTGTGTAGTTTTTTTATTTTATTTTTAGCTGCAATTTGACAGTGGTATTATTTGAATTTAACCAAATAGTCTCATCATTAACAAAAAATCTACCAGTAATTAATGCACAAAAACAACAATTAACACATTTTTCAGTAGCAAGTTTAGATTTTAATAATGTCCAGTCTTGGGTCAGGCTTTAACAACTTGCGACTATTTTGTAATAGAGTTTTTCTTAATGAGGTGTGCTCTAGACCTCCTTGACCTTGATGGGATTGAGGTTAAAAACAGAACAAATGTGGTTATTGGCCCAATTTTAAACTTTTTAAATTCTTGGATAAGGTTTCATGAGCCTTGGAGCGGGTAATTTGTCACAGCCAAATCATCCTGTTGCTGAACTTGCTGTAAAACACAAAATCTGGAGTCACAAGGTATTAATGTGACAGCAGAGACGTGTTGTTATCTCTCTGTTGGACAAATGTATCTCAAGGACTTTACAGTACCTTGAGTAACCCCAGTGGGAAATGAAGCACTGACCATGCCACTGATGGTGACTCATGCCATCAATCAACCGTTTAAATAACTGAAGTTCGTGGGTGATTTATTTCCCTTCACCTCAGAGAGCTGCACGCCATCTGACAATGATAATGCTTCACGTCTCATACAAGCACTGTGCAAATCTGTATACATCTCTGCACTGAACGATTGTATATTATACCAGACCTTCTAACCCACTGTACAAGCTTTTGAGATTTCCCAATACCCCACTCATACTTTCAAGAGGAACTAATTATTTCATTCAAGGCATATTCTACTACTTTTTAAGAATGGGTCTTTCAGGTAAACCCACTTTCCCTCAACCAACCTTGTCTAATTCTACCTCAGTTTATGGTTTACTACATTTCCTCCATTGTAGTTGTTAGTTGCTATTACTGTTCCCGCTAACTATTCTGATCTACATGTGCTTATTCCACATGAACTGATGTTGAAAATGAAATATGAAATATTAGAAAGTAAAATATTGACTGCAAGCACTCTCACTTCACAAGGCCACTCGAGCAAGGTCTTCCTCAGGGTGAGGGTTACCTTACTCAGCGTATTAATTGCACTTGTAACAAGCCCCGAAGGAGGTCTACGAATGTTTTAATGCAGTCAGCTAGAAAGTCAAAGAAAAATTATTCAAATCATTGTGCAGCAGTGGATTTTCCCAAAGAAGTGGTTGTCTGAGCTGCACAGTATTTTACACTCCCTTACGTCCAACTCTGCCCATCATAGAAGTGCAGCTCAACACAAGATAACTATTGATTCAGTGCGTAAAACACTCACTGGTGGCACTGACAATCTCTATTGTGAATTTCCGAAGGCTAGACTGCTTGCAAGGTATAACCATGAGAAATCTTTTATATTCCATTCCACATGACATGTATGCAAATGCTAATGCAAACACTTTCACACACTAGCTAAAGGTTAAATCATTCCATTGAAACATATATCTGTAGGTGGGTTTCCATCCACCTGTTTTTATGCACATTTTCAATTTGCGCATAAATAAAAACTAAGAAGAAACACTGAAAATTCAAAAAAACTAAGAAAATAAATATTGCAATTTCAAAAAGTGCAATGGAAATAGATTCAGCAAACAAAATCAATCATGAAGTACATAAAGCATGTGATTTAAAAGTCCAGGGTGTAACATCTATTCTGCATTCTACATCTGATCTATTGGGGGTAATGGAATATAATGTGTTTATAATCATCTGAATAATGGTTTGATTATGATACGTTTTTATTTACAGACACCACAGGTCGGCTTCCGGGAAGGCCACCATGTTCAACCGCCATGTTTCTACAGTAGCCCAGAACAGACAAACCAAGCACTGGCATTAAGACCTTTGAGTTTTGAGGCCACCATAGTTTCTTTTACACACAGCCTGTTCTCATAATCAAATACAGTATGCAAGCAGTGTTCAGTTAGATGTGATCTGCAACTTTACCACTAGATGCCACTAAATCCTACCCACTGGTCCTTTATATGTGAAGTGTCCACTCCACCAAAGAGACGAAAAATGTCGGCAGGCATCATGTGGAGCAATGAGGAGACTGTAACCGTCTTCATCATCATTTTTTTCCTGCATTTGAGGTTTGCCTTCTAACTATGTCCTGTTGCGCCCTCTTTTTCTACAATTGTATTATGGCCCCCGACTGGAGCATTACAAAACGCACATATATCTGCATTTCTCTTTTGCTGATTTTCAGAAAATTGGGGTAATATCATTACATTTGGAAGGAAAAATGGCATTCACACATATTTTACATACATCATTATAAGGTCTATTCTAAGACTCTGTAACTTATATCACAATTTCAAACAGTTTCTAATCATATTACAGTATTGTCCTGTTATTATATGCAGTTTTCCTTTGAGCAGCAACATCTGTGCAGATTCCCTTTGTCTTTAACAGAATAGTATACATTAGTTCACTTGAATTACCAGAATGCCGACTGGAGCAGGAAATTAAAAAGCTCTTCAACCTTTTTTCTTCAACACACACACACAGGCACTATGCATATATATGTAGAGAGAGAGAGAG
>NW_023340268.1:2266860-2275951 GCF_004916995.1 Morone saxatilis
TCTCTCCTCCCTCTCCTCTCCTCTTTCTCTCTCTGAAACACACACTGCGCGCCGCTGGGAGCGAAGCAGCTTTACTGTGCTGTTCTCCAGACTCTACATTGACTGTACAGTGTTAGAGCGCGCTCCTTCCAAATGCGCCACACTAATCACTGTACAGTACATTCCTCCGCTAACAGGCCAGGAAACAGCCGTGCAGACACGCTCATCAGCGGCTGTCAACTACACAGCGCACATCTCCTCGCCTCAAACCGAGGTGAGCAGAGAGAGACTTGAGGCTTCTCTCTTATACAACATCCCTGGCTTCTTTTAAGGAGGACGATGGAGGCTAAAATTGTATGTCAACACACAGTCACATGCATGAGCATCATTTCTCATCCTTGCAGCCGAAATAGAAGTCCTGACGTGCGCAGCCAAAGAAGCGGAGCTCGCCTCAACAAGCTCAAAGAGTGCGAGTGGCTTTAAAACAGATGTGAGAGGAGGGGAGGTTAGAGTGAGGTGATGTGAAATGATGAGGGATAGGCTACATGGGTGGAATGAAGGGTTTGGAAAGGCGCAGTTAAAAATAAGGCAGCAGAAGCTTTACTCACCCTGCGGAGCGGAGAGCTGTTCGGACGGTGCAGCCGACGAGAGATCTGTGCGCACTGGGAAGCCTGGCCACCAAATTTGCAGTTTCCCCCTTCTCTCTGTCTCTCTGTCTCTCTCTCTCTCTCTCTTCCCCTCTCTCCTGCTCTCGCCAGTCACCGCACACACTCTCGCTTTTTTCCGTGTCTCCCCGTATCTCCCCTCTTCTCCTATCTTTTCTCCCCCTCTTTCACTCCTCCTCCTTCTCCTTCTTTACTTCACTCTGCTCTTCCAGCACTGCGGAGAATCGGTTGAATGGGCTTCACTGTAGTTTGGGTATAGGGAGGTGGGACTGGTGTGTGTATGTGTGAAGGAGAGGAGAGGAGGAGGAGAGGAGGAGGAGGGGGGTACAGTGATGTAGGCTAGAGGGATAAGACGCGCGCGCGCACACGCACGCACACAGACAGCATGGCATAAGAGCGTGCTGGCTGGAATTGAGGACACATCATGCAAGCTGACAGCATGACTGATTCAAACATACAGCAACAATTAGCATCGTGTAACTCATTAATGAACAAAACACCCAAACATGGATCTGTAGTGTGAGCGTGCGTCCATTTTTTTCTCTATAATAACTGAGGAAAATGATTGACAGCAGTGAATAAATCTCCAGCAGGGAGCCAGAGGAATGAAACGAACTCGAATGGTTTGATTTGACAGTTTTGTTTCTGTAGGGAGCCACTAAAATCAAAAGTTGACACACTGTTGGAAAATGTCCCTCTGCGTGAGTCAAAAAACAGTTGAGTTGTAATGAATGCGCGGATAATGCGACATTAACTACTAATTATTACTTAAAAAGTGATGTAACTATTATTATGAAATAGTAATACTGACCAATAATGTAAAGTGGTGTTAGTCAGGAGGGGGAATAACATCTCTAATGAGTTTATTATTACATGATCAGTTTAAATCTAACAATAATTCTTGATCTTTGATCATCTTATAGACTTTGATCAGAGGGTGCTGACTGGTTTTGATAATTCAGTTAGTCATAGCTTTGCAGCACACTGACATCATAACTGATTGAAACATACATTAGTAATTAGCATTGTGCAACTAATTAATCATCAAAACGTCTAAAAATGCGACTGCAATTCAGCTTAACTTATGAGAAAATATCAATCTATTCTACAGAAGATGATTAACAGAATTAAATGAACTTACAGAAAAAATATCCTAATATTATTGGTTTATATGGAAACGTCAAAATGTAAGATTAGAAACTCTATTATGTAATGACTATTGTATGTAATCAGTGTTATTACATGTTTTAAGTGATGACAATGTATTAATAATAATGACCAATAATGCAATGTGGCGTAATAATTAGATTAAAGTAATTTCCATTGCTGAAAGTTGTTATTACATCATCAGTTGAAAACATTTAAGAAAGAATAATTAATGATTATAGGATTATCTGGAATTAAAGGCACCCGGACAAAGAAGGTAATTGTCCTAGGTGCCCCAGACCCTCAGGGGACCTGGAGGCTTCAGGTTCAAGCTCACTATGGGCCACATTTTTGACCAGGGCCCCCCACAGAGGGTTAATGTAGTCCGCTTAGGTACAAGTTAAAACCAGTCGGCTTCTGTACAACCAGACAGCCTGGATTTACAAATTATTAAGACAACAGTTTGATTTCAAGTCTCAATAGTATTCATTTTCAAATCATTCTTTGACCCTGACTGGCCAACAGCAGCGTTTGTTTATATACCACTAAGATGCTTTGCCAAATTATTGCTGGCTGGTTTAAACTCACTGCCAACATTTTCTTTCAATGCAGTAAATGTGCCCTCTGCACAAAAATCATGATGAGCAGGTCTGGGTGAAACATTGTTACACCAGAGACCATGGGTCCGCGATGTGCATCCTGCATCTTGTGTGTTGTTAGGATTAGGCAAGTCAAACCATGTGGTTAAGGTTAGGGAAAGATAGTGCTGTTGGTTAATTACTGGGGAAGTGAACACATCCAGTCTTGTGTTTCAAGTCAGTGTTGACTAGTATTTAACCAAGATCAAGACCTTTTGTTATCTTTAGCCAAGTGCTTTGAGGTACCTACATGGCCATTAAAATGATCACTATGCTTTTGTGCCCAAGGAAAAATGCAGTAACTTTAAGCATTCAAGCACAACCACTGACATTATGATACATCTCAAAACCACTAATGAGAGAGAGAAAGAACAGGATGTCATATATTTACTTGTACAAAAAAAAATGGTGTGCATGTGTCTCCCTGTGCTTTTGCATGTGATATTGTGTATGTGTGTGTGTTTGTGTGCTTGTCTGTTATGCCTCCATACCCTCTTTCATGGTTGAGTGGCCCCATCAGCCCCTGGCGACCCACAGACTGATACAGTAGGCTGTGTTGCCCTGTGACTCACTGTGTGTGTGTGTGTGTAAATGCATGGGTACATGTGTAGGTAACAAGGGAATTCATCCCACCTGCCATCTTCACACACGCATACACACATACAACAGGGCCTACTATTTGTAATTAGACAAATATATTTGCTGGTTTGTTTGTTGTTACCAATTTAAGCACCATCCTGGGCACAGAACATAATAATAATCATATTCTTCTGCAGCACCATCATACCAATTCAATTATAGGATGTTAAATAAATATTCAGTTACAGTTTGAGCTTGAAGTTAACACACAAAAGAGCACATGAATATTTTTGTTCTTCAAAGGATATGATACGAACCAGACACCAATAGCTCAAGTTTAGCATTAGTGAATTAAATAAGTAGCTGAAATAATGAACTTATATCAGATTTCATTGTTGCTGCACTACATTGAAAACAAAAGTTGTTAGTTATCCCAATCCTACTGCCAGACAACCACATGAGTAGCAGACAATTTTGCAAACCTCTACAATATGTTCAGCAACAAAATGTCCAATGCCAGCATTTTTCAATTTTCTCAATTTTTACAATATTTGTGCAATGAATGGTATTGTTAGGGTTGGATACATATTGTGGTTATGGAAAACATATTATGGTTAAGGCATGCAAGGTTAGGCAACTAAAACACTTAGTTAAGCTTAGGAAAGGACTAAGGACTAAAATGGATAATATTAACATAGTTACAAGTTTTGAACTCAGGTCTCCTACATTAAAGTTAAATGTGCTACATGTGTATCAACCACCTGAACTTTCACACATTGACAATGAATATAAAAAAGATGCACGCAAAACAGATCACCAATCATTAAAATGGAACAGGAATATGGAAATAGCTTTAATTTCCTTTCATAAGAGGTTGAACTTTTGATAAACCGACAAAGAGGTCAAGTCAATCCATATTTGCTGCACTGATTCTACACTGAAGAACATTTCTTGCATGCAGGACTGATACAGCATGGATGCAGTTGGAAGACTCCTGCAATGAGACCCAGTTGAAAGCAGTCACTAATGCTGTGGCAAATACCATGAAGAAAGATCTATATTATCTTAAAAATTGTGCATGCCTGGGTCGTCATCCTTTCAAGTGCAACGAGAGCCTGATGTGAGCTGACATGTGCCATGTGGTCTCTATAGGGTACAAAGTCAATGGTAATCACATCCCTCAGAACATGTTGACGCTTCGCAGCCACTGGCCTATATTCTCACACACGTTTTAATAGTGTGCCTTCAGAAAAAAAAAATTATCAGTTCAGCCTCGA
Organism: Morone saxatilis; assembly: GCF_004916995.1. NCBI lineage: Eukaryota > Metazoa > Chordata > Actinopteri > Moronidae > Morone > Morone saxatilis. The sequence goes on from NW_023340268.1 coordinate 2,271,145, forward strand.
AATGGGTCGTCCCCACTGCAGGTGGGCTCTTATCCCTCAGCGCCACAGGACGAGCAATCTGCTTCCATAAGTCCCGTTCCCAGGGGAAAACTCTAAACTTCTTATCCAGGGCTGAAAAAGTGTGAGCTGGAGGGAAGATGGCTTCATCATCTGCACAGCTAAGGCTACACGGGAAGTTTGTAGTTACTGCAAAAGTGTTTCATTTACTTTTATCAATGATTTGATTTTATCTTTAGACTTGTGTGGATATGACTCTGTCAAAATTCTATTCTCTTATATGGTAATGTTTCTACTGTGGTGTACCACTGGTTTCCAATTTAGGTCTTATTTAATTATCTTTAATCTGTTTTTGGAAAACACAATATTCCTCAACACTTCTATACTGACGACACTCCGCTTTACCTTCCATTGAAACTGGGTGATGCCCCAAATATCTAAAAAACATTCTCCGGCTAAATGAGAGTAAGTTTAGCCCTCTAGATTCCCATCAGCAATACAGTGTAAAGATTCTTGGGATTGTGTTCTCACATTACAAAATCAATATGTAATTTTCGCAATTTGACAAATGAACTTTTTATAGATAAAATTTCTTTTAACTAAAAATATTACAATCACTTCTCCTATAGGGATCTAGAGAGTGCGTTAATTTTTTATTTGAGTCTAGACAAATGATTATTTGACTGATTAATTGTTTACATTTGTTGACGTGTTTCAGTTATCTTTTTCTACATTACAAAATTCCCTCTCTAAATAACTTTGTACAGCACATACATTTCAAAATGCTTTAAAAATAAAAAATTACTTGACCTGAAAAATGCAGCAGTGTCAGTTAGGAAACACTTTTTTTGAAACTTGGAAAATATTGTCCTGCCATTTTAACCTGCCTCGAGTAGGAGCACAAGATAAACAATTCGAAGTAATGTAAAACTCAATGAATTATATATAAAAATTATTTTTAATTTGAAAGCTCAAACACAGTTGAATATAAAGTAAAACTTCAGTGTGAAAACACTTCTAATGAGACCCAGAAAAGCATGGGGTTAAGGAACCTCCTGCCATTTATGGAGTAATGTGTGACTCATAATCACAAACATAGTAATAGCGAGGGAGCACATGGCCTATTTAGCTGGTTATTCCCGAGTCAGGCCAACTGGTCCTGAGTCAAATTGCCTTCTGCTGCTGCACAGATCAGGGAAAAAATAACTACTGATGCAGCCATCAGACTTTGCTGCAGTCTTAGTGTTTCACAACTGCCCCAAATACAACGTATCTGTACAGAAAATTTCACACTTTTGTCAGGTAGATAAATATAGTTCCCAGCACCCAGCTGTTTGCAAGCAATTTTGCAAACTGGAAGCCAGAAATGGAAGTGAGAGGTAACAGTTTGAATGTTGGGGACCTGCATATACAGAAATCATTGACAGTGGTGCCGTTAAGTGGTGTTCTGTTTTAAAAGTCTCCATTTCAGTTTCTAGAGGTGAGTGCTCAGCTGTTGGAGGAGATTTACCTCTCTGGCACTTTGCTTTTTATGACAAAGTTACAAAACAAATATACACTATGAAGGGTGAATCAAGAACATTCTTTTCCAGTTACGATACAGTTCGAGTTGCTATTGTGAATGACTAGTGCTAGCACGACAGAACCGATGCAGGAGGGTAACGTTTGCAGTGTCTTAAGTATCTGCATAAAGAAAGACGACATTTATTGCTATATATAAAAAAAGGTTTCACAATGCAAAACACTATAACATGTTCAATTGTTTGTTGTGTCTGATTGAAAACAATGCTAAAATAGCACTGACTCTTTGTCACTGATTGCCCCTTTAGAGTTCTTTTCTGTTTCAACAATGAGTTAAAGACCCCAGTGCTTCCTTTTTACTTTCCTCAGGCTTGCTATTGCACAGTTAAAGAAAATTGTTCTATTGAGAGCAACTGAATCAATACTAATATCCCTTCAGAAAGGCAGAAGTCTATTTTAAAAGACAGAGTGATAATCAATAATTACAGTACACAAAGGGTAGAGTTCAGAGAAGGACACTGTCTTGGCTCAGAGGGAATCTTAAAATGGCAATTTGCAATCAATATGTTAATTGATGCAATCCTAATAAAATCAGAAATGATACATGAGCTAGGTAACTTATATGTCAGCATCTGATTAACTGGTTTCTGGCAAAAAAGTGACCCACCATGGGATAGAACACTGAATGGCCTACATGTGTATGGTATATTATATATAATTGTTCTTTTTGATTAGTAGAAAACTTTACCCACCAACATGGATTTTGTGATTTGCAGGTTAAAAAAAGTCTATGATGTCTCAGTTAAAAATAGCCTTTCAATGACTATATTTAAACAGGTAAACCCAGCTCAAAATAGAGTCTGGGTCTAAATCACAGTGCAATTCTCAAACTGCTTGAGTGTACCGGCTTGGTTTGAACTTTATGTCATGTAGTTCATTTGTTGGTGTCAGTTACTCAGGAAGTGTAATAAGTTACTTACTCCTCCTTTTCTTATTACTTGGTATTAAAAATAATTTGGTATGTTTCTTGTTATATATAAGCAGCTGGACTTCAGTCTATGTGTTGGTGTGATCGGTACAGTGGTACCAGACCAATCTGTGTCCTATGAGGAACTGCTCGTAGCTACAGTATGACCTACAGGCGTGATTTAATGCTAGGTGTGTGTGACACCATGTGGGAGAACTGCTCGAAAACAACAATAGAGGTTTGCATCGAAGTTGCTAGCAAAGGTTATATCAGAACTTAGTCCATTGAAGGAAGAGCAAAGAACGACACTATTGTCTGTCAAATATTTTTGGGGTTTGGACAAAACCAATCATTTGAATAGTCTAAATGAATTGTAGTCAAGAACATAATCTGTATATTATTCAATAATGCAACAAAGTAGCAAACTTTAATCTCAACACCTATTTCCGGGTAACGTTGACTGCTGCCTCCTGAATCCCAGCCAACCTGATGTTCAGATGTATAACATGAAGCTGGCAGCCTCGGCTGGCAGACAAGGAGCCTTCTTGCAGCAGCAGCAGCAGCTTGATCAGCGCTGCACACAAGCTTCTGCTTAGCACAGCTCGTAAAAAAACTCCCAGTGGACACAGAAACCTACTACTTGTGCCTGAGGCATCTTTTAAGAGCTCCACGGTGGAGTAACTGAAGTAAAACTCCCTCGACACCAAGGTGCTAAAGGGATAAGTGGGCACTGATCAACAAATATAACTCTGTCCAGTGTTTAACAGCCCTGTCACACACCACTGTCATCAAGAATTTTGTCGTTTACACATAAAAACATCAATGTCAGAGAGGCAAGATAAAAGATTTATTATAAAAACAGGCTGATATTCACCAGTTATTTCACTTCACAAAATAAAACAGAAATGTATCAACAGCAAAAATCGGCAGGAAGAAATAAGGTAAAATAAAAGCTGCATAGCATGTGCAGCAAGCAGAGTCCATATAGATCCTCCTCCTCCTCCTTTATCCTTCAGTGTTTGTCTTATTCCTATGGGGTCCCTCTCGCCCCCTCTTTCCTCGCACCTCACTCTATTTTTAGCTCACTGCCAGGGAAATCCAATACATGAGCAGTGCTATATATAGCCAGCTGTACATTGATCTACACATGTGAGCTACTGCATAGAAATGAGGGATTTCTACATCAATGAACTGCAGACGCTGTTGGTGTGGTAATGAGGGACAGTTAGCTCTTTCATCTGCAGTTTATTGGTGTGGTACAGCACTGTATGTTTACTTGAGGGGTTTTTATTTCAAAATGCTTTTGCTTTTGTTTGGAAAATATAAAATGTGAGCTGATTCACTCTGGTTCGGGTGTCAAGCTTTTTTTGCCATATAAAAAGCATTAAAGAGTTCAACAATCAATTAATGGTTGGTCTGTTTAATTTGTTGTTGGCTTGTTTGTCGTTTATTCATTCATTTAGACATTACATTTTATTTTATCACCATAACCGTCTTGGAATATACTTTTTAAAGTGCAAATGTGATGAAGAGTTTGAGAATATGCATGCAGGAAAGGTTCCAGTGGAGCATGGAATCAGCACAAAAGCACAGAGAGAAAAAACAAACAAATAGGCATACTCCAGTTCGAATTAATAAGAATTATAAACATTCATAATTTATCTACTCATAAATGTGGCATCGCTGACACTTCATTGGCCATTTGTACTGCCATTTGGGGCCTCAGTTCATAGATACAAATGGCACACTAAGCTACAGAAACATCCAAAACAAAGATTTGACAGGAGCATAATTTCGCTCTTTTATAAGCTGTGTAAATGTCAGATGACTAGAAGTGTGTTTGCGTTTATATTTGCATGTGTTTATGCATGTGTGTAATCTGCCCATGTACATTCTGCTTTCAACTTATACAGTATTTGTGTTGCACTTCCATGTTTGTGTGCGCAAGGGTTTGACTGCCTGCACTGACTCTGCCACTCTGAAGCTGAGCTATTTACCCTCATTTTGCAAACTGTTCGTGTTTTATGGCACATTTACTGTAGAGTTCAATCTCAGCACACTTATCAACCCCATCTAAGCTGTTTAAGCTAAAAAGCTTGAATGAAACCACTGTATGCTACCTGTAAGTTAGCAACTAGCTGGTAAATGAGTATAACATTTAGCAGCTTAAAAGGCTAGATATTTTACTCAGGAGTTGATGGATTATGTCCACCTGATGAATGTAATGATTCACAAATCATGGTTCTCTTTGTCTGCTGAATCTGGAAACCATAACAACTTTATAAGGTGACATGTCAGATATTTGTTATTATATATATATAT
>NW_023340268.1:2276051-2290204 GCF_004916995.1 Morone saxatilis
GGAGGGAGGGAGGGAGGAAACCGAATTAGGAAAAGATGAACAAATGAATGGAAGAAAATGGGGGTGATGCAAGGACAAGAGCAGGCTGACGGGGAGCAGTCGGAGCGGAGAGAAGAGCCGCGGGAAGGGAGAGGAAAAATTTTCAACAAAACACTGAGATGAAAGCATGAGTCGAATACTAACAGACAAATTAAATATGTTTATTAGACATGACTGACAGACAGAGAGGGACTGGAAGAAAAATGTAGAGAGGGACTGATGATAGAAAAGTGTAGGGAACATGTTTTTCAAGTGCATATGCTATTACTGTTTCTGTTAGTCGAGAGGCTGCACTTCTCCCAGAGGAAACACAGTTAAAACTTTTCAAAGCTTCTTTTTGATAAGGAAAACTCATCCCAATATTTTACCCTCTTCAGCAGTGCTTGAATTGGAATTGACCGATCACTACCAGCCATGCCCCCTTAGTTACTGTTTCTAAAGCTTTCCATCCTAGAACTGCACATACTGTATGGAGTTTATAATGACAGAGGCAAATTTACCTATTTAAATTGCTGTAATTTTTGAAACCCTGGGTCTTAAATTTATAGCACAACAAAATGCACCCTGAGTATATGACGATTACTACACCACCACGTACACCTTCGTGTTTAGTTACGGTTGCTAAGCTATGATTGACAGTCAATGTCATTAACAGTCACTGAGTTCATAGAACAGCCAATTGAAAACCACCAGTACTCGGACCTGGCCTGCTAGCATGCCCATGCAGTATTCGGGGGTACAAATTATTAATGTGGGTTACCACATGACTAATTCATAATACGAAATGCTAGTACTAAAAAGTAATGGTACTCAGCAAGATATATTTCTAATGTGCCAGTCTGCTATTTACTCCCAGTTCAAGCACTTATCTTCAGTAAGACAAAGTGAAAACCTTTAAGTGGCGAAGCAACAGTCTCTTTACAACAGAAGATAAAGGGGAGTTGAGAAAAACTTTAGCTATTTGCTTAAACTGCTTTACAGTTAATGAAATAAAGGATGTCCGAAAACTTTTGCAATTTCCTGAACTAAAAAATCTGACAGTATTTTACACAGTGATTGGCCGGGTGTGCAGAGGTGTGAAAGTAGGCAGGATTTCAACTTTTCTCTCAACTGCTCTTTTTTTCATTTTTCAAAGATCTGCAGTCCAACACCATGAATGCCTTTGAGGACACTGCTGTTATCCCTGTTTGTACGAGGCATTGCCCCTTTGTTTGACAGCAGTCTTTGTTCCACCTTTCATTGTGGCCATTTGATCAGGAACATTTTTGCTTTTCAACATGTGTTTGTTGCACAACCTAGTTTGTTTGAAGCATACTAAAGCCTTACCACTAACACACATTGGTATGAAACTCCATATTGAAAAATAAAACTAATGACATACTGACGTTGAAAAAAGGCTTCACATCATCCCATTTTTTGAAATGCATTATGCTGCTGCGCTGTACTTTATGAACTGGCAAATAAAGTGAACTGGGCTAAGCTACAGGATAGAGGGAGAGGATCAAGGGAGGGAGGGATCACAGAGGCAGATTGACTGAAGTAGAAAAGAGTGATTTTGCTGCTTCGACAGTCTCAAACAGGAAGGTCAGCATCTTCAAAGGACAGTCAGGAAAAAAACGAAAGACAGGAAACGTGGAGGAGGATAGAGAGAAGATAGGTGATAAGATGAATAGTGGTACAGAAGAGGACTTTGCTGCAATAATGTGCAGCAAAGCATGTTTACATGCATAGAAAACATGTAATGTAATGTGATTAGGAATATTATACATTAGACAACATTATCCCTGTAAATACCAAATTGATTATAATGATTATGCTTTCTGGTGGATCAATTACAGACACATACAGTATGTTAAATAAAACATGTTTATCATTGCCATTTTAGCCTTTAACCAAAACAATGTGGATTCTTCTCAAACCATTCGGTACAAGACTTTCTAGTTACACCCTATGAATATGCTCTAATTAGGCCCAAGAGCAGGACATATTTTAAATTTAATTCTAAACCTCACAAGTTCCCCCCCTAGATGTGAGGCTCATAATACGAATGCAAATAAAAAACCAGACAGCCTTCCATGTGTAACTTTAATTGGACAGAACGTCCATGTTCTGCTTCAGAAGAAGTAAGACAGCAAACGTAAGGAAACAAAATTCAAAATCACATTGACATTTAAAGCAAGTCCTGCCCTACAAAGTAACTTTGCTACACATTATGTCATGTGGTTCACTCCAGTGATGATGTGATGCCAACAAAGAGAGGGCCTAATGGTTTAAATGCATTTTAGACAGAAATTACAGTTGAAAAGATAGATGGAGTTAGAAGAGTGGAGATCATGGATATGGAAGAAAACTGGTCGATATAGTAAAGTAAAAAATAATTCATAACTTTTTGTAGTTGTAGCCTATATTCACTGTAAAACCTGTTAAGTTAATTTAACAAAAAAAAAAAATTAAAAAATTTAAAGGAACACTAACTCAAGTTAAGCAGCTTTTATTCGTCAATTTATGTGATGCTGACTTTGTTTGTACTGTGAAAACAAAATACCCAATTAAAAGTACTTAAACAGAAACATTTTTGTGTCCTTTAAACATATGTGGTTGTCACAAAATCCCTTTTTGCAACGACTGCTCTATTTAACCCCCATCAACCTCTACTGGTGCTCAATAGAGATTAAAGAAAATCAATGACTTGACTTTTCTCCACGTTGGTGAAGTAAGAGCCTTGTTTATGCCCCTTTGTTGAATGTCAAATATATTCACCTGCGTACTGTCACTGTGAGTGAGGCCGGGCTGTCCTTGAAAAATGTGTGTCAGCATGTGCATTATTGTTCCTGCTGTGTGAGCTGTCAATACTGTATTGTACGTCTCTGCACCAATTATGATTGTTGCTGTAGAGCGAAGGAGAGGATGGGAGAGCAGGGAGGATGAAGGAGAGGTGAACGAGAGGAGAGAGGAAAGGGATGTGGCGAAGGACACAGAGAACAATAAGAACAGACAGCAGAATGGCTGCCAAGAGAGGGAAAATGAAGGCAGAGATGAGGTGGAGGCTAAACCCTCCAAAAATCAGTTTCTCACATTGGCAGAACAGCCTTTAGTCATTTTTCAGTTTCCTCTATATGTCTAAAAAGTCTTTAGGATGTGAAAATCCTATTTTCAATCATAGTAATTTGTATCAAATGATACACGGTATTATGCCTTTACACAGAGCAAAAAGCCATTATTTTTGAAGTGATAATTGCATTAAATGTGCTGGTATGTAAAGATGTCTTAGTTGTCAGTATGTTTCTGTACAGATTTCAGACAACAAATGGCTGTCTATTCACTGAGCAGAACATTTTCTGTACTGTTTAAATGAAGGAAATCAGCCGGCAAGATCAGCTTAGTCACAGGAACACAAACATCATATACATGATGTCAACATGATTTAGCATTGACATTAAAAGCAGCGCAGAGAGATGCAAGGAGACAAGAAGGCAAAGAGAGGGACCCGCCGTGGGAGAAAGAAAGATAGGGAGATGTAGGAAGATACAGGGGGAGAGTGGATTGAAGTAGAGAGGGAAATTAGTCGTCTGCAGAGGGTGCAGAGGATTTCAAAGAGGCATAATGTCTTGGCTCAGGCTTTTCTCTTTCTCTTAATCCTTCCAACTTCCATGTACTCTATCACAGCAGGGAAAGTCTCTGCAGAAACAACAGTGAGGATCCTCTTAATTTATTCCCACTAGTGCCTCTTATCATATAACTTTGGAGCCTCGCTGATAAAGCAGCTAGGACAATGATTAAAAGGGGAAAAATGGTCAAACATTGCAAATAAGGTCAGAAATGAACAGTCAAAGCATGTAACATGTAAGGATACACTAAAGCCTTAATATGCAAACTGAGCTGAACTTTGGGAACACGTGTTGTGTGAGGAAATGTTGTCAGAGTCAGCAGCGCCCGCCTCAGGCTGCCTCTGTCCAAGAGATCGCAAACACTTGAAGTGAAATATGGCAGCGATCAAACTGGAGGCAAAAACCGGCCGCACTGACGTGGTCGTAGTTACGTAAGAAGTGACACTGCCCCCCGTCCCCAAGTGTTTTAGATGACTCCTGAGAATTAGCAGTAATAGTAGTGCCAATAATAGCAGGGTGATCCTGGGTAACATTTTCAGAAAATCAATGTTTAGTGACCAACACATGAACTCCATCAGCTAAAGTTTGTACTTATTCATGAAACAGGTATTTTTAAAGCTATGTGAAATTATTACTTTTGTTGGTTTTTGCTCAGGGTTTCATTACTCTGAGGATCTGATCATTGGTTCTGTTTTATTACCCAACAACTTTCCCAGCAGCACAGTTTTTGAAACTCACCTGAACACTGTTGACTTTAAATCATCAATAGTGATGTATTGATTGATTGATTGATTGATTGAGCACCAATATTTAAATCACCACGACTAACTTCTTTGTGAGAGAAAGCATCCCGACTGGAAATATCAAAAACTGGCATGGGATGTGCACAGCCCAGGACAGGAGGATGAAAACTGTTCAGGGGATCATTGGTATTCAGTTAGCAGCATCTGTGAGCTGAGGTGCCTGTGCAGAGGTCAAAGGATACTAAAAGACAATATCCACTCCAACCACAGCTTGTTCAACCTGCTACTGTCTGGCAAGTGATACAGAAGTCAACTCAACAGTGATAAAACAGAATGAACTACTCCGTTATGGCACTAAATCAACCCTTCAAAAGCTGACAGTTTTTCCCTCACCATTGGACCACTCTCTGTCTCCCCCTCCCCCCAATGGTTAAGAGTTGGGGTGATCATCCGTTGACAGCACTTACTTTTCCAATCGCCATATCAATAACCATCAACGGTCTGCATATCTTCCACCTCACGCAATATAGATCCGCCCCTGCCCCTCCCTTTCTCCCCCACCTCCACTGCGCATTCTGTCTTAAACACAGGCCTTGTCACCTCCCGCAGTCGACGTACCTGCAACCTCTTCTTCTCTTCCGTCTGACCCCGCAAAATACCTCCCATAAACGTTCATACTTGTTCAGAACTCTGCAGCTCGGATCATCTCCAGCAACCCCCTCCAGTGCACCACATCACACTGTTCTGGCAGCAACTCACTGGCTCCCGGTTTAGAGACTCCGCATTGACTACAAAAATTCTCCTCACAACTCTTCAAACTCAAACGACTAAGAAACTTCACCTTTTCAGGAATTGCATACCCCATTAACTGTAGTACATGGTTTTTCTATCTGTTTCTTGTTTGGCTTACTTGGTTATTATTTTTTTGTTGTACGGATTCCTCCAGAGTGCCCAGAGAGGCGCCTTGGAAATAAAATCGTATTCGATTATTATATTCAGAAGTTATCCAGAAACAGCTTCTGCAGTGAGACTTATCATTAAAGAATTGTTTGTTTTATATTGTTGATCACTTATCAATCAATCAGGACCCTTTATTTACAGCACCTTTCATGTAGTTTAGTGCATTTGCAAAGTGCTTCACATGTAAACTGACAGACGGGATAATAAGACAGAATGTTAAAAATTAAAAAAAATAATAAGTTATCTCAGATGATACGAAATGACAATAAAAATAAGATACAATACAATTTGATTGTACAGGTCATGATAGGTATTTTAAAATAAGAGCTACACTGAAAAACTACGATAAAATAAATGAAAAACAGCAGGAAGAAATAACCCAAAAATATTTGCAATAAAACGAATAATAATAATAATTAATAATAATTAATAATAATAATATACATCAATAACTTCAACATTTATTGCACATACCTTTTGCTGAGGTGTGAATATATATTATAATATATAGTATATACTATATTATTATATATTATTTTTATAAGTAGCATAAAGGGAACAACAGCTTTGTAAAATGACAAATACATTAACTGTGTAACCTTGTAATTTATATGCATCCAAACAAATGTAAATTGCTTTTCTCTGAGATCATGTTCCATATGGTAACATCAGTATGCAATATGTGACATTAGGCTCTCCAGGAGGTGAAGGTGAATAATGAAGACTGTGTACTGCTAATCACTGCACAGCGGTCAAATACATGGTTGCTCAACTCAGATACGAAATTATATAAATCTAGTAAAATCAACTATATTTAATTAAGAATAAATTCTAAAAAAAGATGATTAAATGTTAAGTGGACATCACTTGTTGCATTTAATATGGACATAATAAATGTCAAGTTAATATTGCCACTGCTAAATCAGCTGCTCTATCAACTGAAAATGACTCATGAGTGAGTTGATTAATGTCAGTCATAGTAAAAATAATGCTGAAAAATGTCATAAAACCTTTAAATTCCAAAATGAAATCATCCATAACGAAGTGTATTCCTCATATCATATAAAAAAGAGAGTAAAGGGATGTTTTTATTTACATTGGTGGAAGTGTTTTGATTTCCATGAAAAGAGAAGTCTGATAAACAGCGGCTTCCTCTTCCTCGCTGCTTCCTGTGAGAGAAACGCCAGGAGCCATGTTCAGTCTGCAGACGCTGCCAAGGCCTGAAGGGACCTGGAGCTCTGAACTGACTCCTTCCCTCCACACTGACTATATTTACCCCTTACTCACGCACATACACACAGGCACACACGCACATACATACACACACACACACACAAGCATACACACACTTGTTTATTAAAGTATATGAACAAACACAGAAGGACAGACCAACATAATATATTCCTATGCTCATTCAGACACATTAATAAAACTAAGCTTGCTAATTCAAACACTCATACTAAATCATATCATGGCTCATACTACCTTAAGTTATGTAATAAGAAAATGATGTCATCAATTCTGTCAGAACTAATAAGACAGACTTTAAATTCTAACCTTTTAAATGACAAATTATGTTTTCCAGGGTTACACTAAAAAAATAAAAGAATAGAATGCGACCTATGAATGCTAAGATACGGATGGTTCTCTGTATGTTTGTGAGAGGGAGAGTGTGTGGTCAGGTCTATGATGCCTCTGACCCATTTAAGGCCTCCTGCTCAGCCAGATGAGAGACTGAATGTCTGAGCGGCTGAATGTTTTTTAGCCTTCGGCCCCTCAGCTAAGGCACATCTGTGACAGACTGCAGGACCAGAGGCTGGACCTCGAGTGCGTGTGTGTGTGTGTGTGTGTCGATGGTATGAACTTGAACTTATTTGAACTATGAACTTACTCATGTCCCTTATGTGAACATGTACTTATGTAAATGTTTAAAGTAATTATACATATTTGTTTGCATGCTTTTAAACTGTGAAGATTGTTTTCTTATTTCCCTGTATGTACTTTCATTTTCTTTTAAACAGCTGGATATTCACATGTGTGTGTAAGTGTGTGTGTGTGTGTGTGTGTGTGTATGTGTGTGTTTTGCAATCACTATCATTCAGAATTCTCATATTATTTAAGGTACAAGTATTAGGAGAAAAAAATAATCAAGGTGTAGTGGCAGTGTGTTACCACTAGCTGGCAGCAAACTATTTTCCTATTGATGTGCTCATCATGTACAGTGTACAGTATTCTGTCTCATAGCAAGACACAGCACATCTGCCACCTATAGTAGAAACCCATCATTAATCAGTGGTGTGATTACAGTAAGGAAGCAAAAGGATCAATTAAGTACAACACCTTATTATAGGTGATTAACTATTCACCAATATCTGAGGTTTGGCCATTAGATTATAGTTAACTTTTTATGAATAGAGGGCATCAACTTATATCTAGAAACAGTTGTGTTTTTTCTTCTTTTACATTATGTAAGTATTCTACCTTAAAATAACATCCTCAAAATCCTTTTGATGCGACACTGACTTGTAACAGGGAGAATGGTGGCTCTGTCATTCCCACTCTGCACCCTGTGCACCTGGTCTCACTCTGTGTATTGTTGGTGTCCAGGTCGGGAGAATTGTGTAACACCTTAAAACAGACGCGGACCTGGCCTCCTAGTTTTTAATTAATTAAGTTTTTTAATTTTAAGTTACGTAATGCACGTGTACAGCTTTCCATATTTATTATTTTTCTCAACTGTTGTTTTCAAGGTCAAGAATGAACTTGAACTTAAAAAAAATATATCTTTTAAGTCAACATGATAATTCATAAAATGCTCAGAAAAAATTGCAATTCCAAAACAACTGGCAAACTCCATTTGCTGATGAACATCATGTGATACAAGTGAAACCTAAATGTCCCTTGTGGTGTGAGTGTTTTCTCAACTGCTCACATAATTATCTTTATTGATTTAGTGAATGAGTGACTGCCATGATGATTTGCAAAGTAAAAGGTAAGAAGTCCACACAGGATAGATTTATAGACCCTAACTGTCATACCCAACATTATTGCTGCATCATGTTTAAATTAATTCCCCTCAGGATGTTCACACGTGGAACTTCTGTTTCATAGTTCTGACAACAAAGTTGCTGAATGATTGAATGAGTCAATAAAATAAATACCCCATCAATCTGTCCACCTTTGTGAAATTTTAAACTTTAGAATATGCAGTTGACAGACAGTGAAATGAATATTCTGCAGGTTCAGACTGTGTCCCCTGGTGGTCAGAGCCCACGGCACTTTACCTTCTGTCAGGTGTCGCTACGAGCGCCCACCATCTGCTGCTCCAGGTGGGGGGGATCATGTATGATGCAGTGTGTACAAGGTGGCCGTCTTATCACCCTAATGACCTTAACACCCGTTAACACTCACACACACTAAAACAGCAACCCCTGAGATGGGACGGGGAAATATTCAGCGTGTTTGTTTTCACTGTCCTGGGAAGGCCGCTTAACGACCTTGTTATGAAACTCCGAGCTCGTTAACTCGTCCATTAATTAACATGTTTTAATTGCTGCAGTGATGTATTGCAGTGTCACACACCTAAAAGGCAGGCCTGTCCTTTGAGAGTATTAATTTTCACGGGAACATCTATTTATTAGTTAAAGCTGCTACACGGTGCATTTTTCAACAGCCAGCCGATGATGAGTGGTGTCTGTCACACACGATGCTGCTGTTATTGTAGCTGTAGCTTCAAATTGGCATTTTTTTGTTTTGGGAGTGTTTTTTCCATACACCACATTCCCACAAGAAGATCTCAGCTCTATACTCATCCATTTTTGAACAACAAAACGTTATAGCAGACTTTAAATGGTATTGATTAAATGCTGCCTTAACTTCCTAGCATTTTTTAATTATCTGCAAATAAAATGTTTGTCATCTTTTGTGTGAAGAATTTCAAGGGATTTATCTTCCAAGAGTCAATATTTTTACATGACAGTTTATAAAACACAAACACAACTATAAAGCCTCAGTTCATCTCGACCCATTGTGCGATTATTATTCCTACTGTGGCATTATTTCTGACTGTGCTCAATCGAATTGGATTGCATTTATTTCAAAGGACAAACAGATCTTTCAAAGTTTGTTTCCCATCTTCATCTTCAGTTTTCATAGTTTTCTCTTGTTTCCATCCTACCTTTTATTTCTTTCTCTTTCTTTAAGACTGTCGAAGAAAAATGACAGCATCAGTCGAAATAGGAAATGAATAGTAATCTCCCGTGTCAAAGTCAAATGACACTTCTACTTACTGTGCACTCACTTGTGGTTGTAGTCTTGTTGTTTCTCAACTGTCTGATCATCTGACTTCTTCTCCTGTCGGACTTTGTTGTAGCAATGTCACTCTGAACTCAGTTTATGGATTTGGAAACAATTCATATTTTTAAAGATGAAGGGCAAAACTGAAAAAGCAAGACTAGTTATTTTAAGTTACCTACGTAAGTTAACTTTGGTAATGTACTTAACTTGTCAGGTACAAAACGCAATTTAGGATCTTTTCCTAAACCTAACCAGAATGCGACCTCAGCAGGCTTCATTATGAAAGTGTAACCGAACATTGCATATTTATTACTGCTAACTTGACCATGGATTTAGAACATGTTGCCCCGATGGACCGCCGTGTGTATTATGCGCTTTGACCTGATACTGAGTTGCATTGTCAGCAGAGAGAGGAGGTCAAGACTTTGACATGGGAGAAATCAGTTTGCTTCCTCATTTCTCCTGACAGTCAACATTGGTTTCTTTTAATCATAAACATAACCTTAAATAGTTATTTTAACCAAGTCATTTTTATGCTTACACCTAATTAAACCTTAGTTATATTGGTGTATGATCAGAAAATGCTTATATGTGTTGTTGTGGAAGGCAAATTTATTTAATTTATTTTAACTTCTTATGAGAGTCTGCCCAAACACACACACACACACACACACACACTGACGGACTCACACAGAGACAAGCCACACATTGTATTGCTATTATACGTACATATTTTTATAGAATCATGACTGACAGAACGGTTTATTCTTTTTTTGGCTACTTCTCTGTATCATTCACTCTCTCTCTCTCTCTCACACGCACACATGCACACACACACATTCAGAGAATCACATTTTCACCCCCCTCCATCTTCCTCATTGCTGCTCGTCTCCTCTTCCCTCTCTGATGGAGTCTGGCTCAGAGGGGGTGCTGGATCTCCTGCAGACTGTCATCAGCCAAAGCTTCACCTACACACACACACACACACACGTACAAATTCGTCATCCATGCAAAAGGTTTATACAGAACATGCAACAGCCCAGAAAACAGACAAAACCATGGGAAGTGCACACACACCACACACCAACTCAGCCACACACACAACACTACACAGCACACACACCACACCACACACACTCAACACTGTCTCCTCTCCTTGCCCTCCTGCACGATGCCCAATATTAGCAAAGGCCAAGAGGCCTCCTGACTTTGAGGTTACCAGACACCATGGAGATCGATAAAAGGGAAGTAACTTGTCCCTTCTCTCGTCAAGGTCCCTTAAAGCCTGATTCCTCAAAATGTTGACTCTTGACTTGTCCTAAACCGCTGCAAATTTTAAAAACAATGGTATGGAGTAAGGAAGATGACAGTATTAAGGCTCCTCGATTTAATGAAGGGACCAACAGACGACAGGGCACACACGTCCCCTCATCTGTCTGAAAGCCTCCAAGTGGCAATCTGTTTGCGACAACCTCAATTTTCAGGCAACCACATGATGGAGACATCTGCGGATTGGCCTGTCTGTGGATGGACAAATGCAGCAAACTCACTGGTGCCATTGTCTTTCTTTGAATAGCCAGCCAACACAAACAGGTAGAAACGCAGGGCTGTTTAGTCTGTTGGGCTCAGGGCATCTGAAACATGCCAAAGCTGTTTGCCAAGACTGAGGCTTCTCCAGACTTTGCGTGTTTGAGAAGCTCCTGAAAGGACAAGGCCAGAACATTGTGATGCCTCTCACACATGTAATGCAGTGATCTTCACAGGTTGTACAAGGTAACCCTGCGGTTCTGTTTGTTCAAGATGTGCAAGATTTCTAAGGTTGCATCTCTTGCTGGTGCTCTGTATGAGTAGAAATAAAGCATCAGAAAAGATCTTGAATCTTGAATCTTGAATCTTTGAATCAGGGAAGACTCTGAACAGAGAATTAAATTGCTGCAGGAAAGGCAGTGGACAATTTACCTACCTGTCGTCCCTTATTGACCACTTGGGCAGGAGTACATGATAAATAGATTCATCTCAGTTGATCAATGAAAATTCCAGTATCAGGAAAGCCATTTTCAAGACAAAAATAACTATGATTTATCACAACCTATGGGTTAAATTTGTTAGCCAGTCAGATTACCAATACTCACCAATGTAATTGCTGAGATCTCAGAATGTGACATTGCTAAAAATAGGGGCAACAAACACAAGCAAAGACAATCTTAGAGATTAAACTAACCTCAATCGAATGTATTTGGAAGAGAAAATGAAGGCTAACAGTAACATGACAACCCACACGTCTGAAAATATAAACCGAGTTTTAATGACTAGTAATTTTCCTTTAACCTTGCTGTGGCTATTATACCCATCTGAGTGTCTGTCTCTCCATTGGTGTATGACTCAGCTGAGTCATTACAACTACCAAATTAAAAGAATGCAGCAGGGACAAAATAAATAAATCAATGAGTCTCAACCAAGCTCTCAAAGCCTCACAGTTATAGACCTCTGTATGCTGTGGTAAAATCTTTAGTGCTAATAAGTACTTTCAGTACCTTAATGTTAAGTCTATGTTATTTTTTTTATGTATTTATAGCTTGTTAGCTTGTATCTGGCAGTGGCTGAAACAGCAGACTTTGCACACATTTAGTCAGTACATTCAGTAGTATAGCAGCACAGATACTCAATAAAGTGAAGTACTATTTAAATAATGTGTCATATCATTACGCTTTGGTTTCCATCATAGTTTTCTTTATCAGAGGGTTGGATGGACTTCCTTACAGTTAAGAAGAAATAGCCATCTCATGTTATTTGTTTAGAAATCTCTACTGTTAAAACGTGTCCTCCTGGTTTCAGGTACTATGCGCCTGAAATATGAATTTAACTACAAACTACCCTTACACTTGAGTTTTGCATTCCCACCGGAGATTTTAAAGCTTTACTATGTACAGCACTTGTTTCTATTAATTCATTGTCCATTGTGTGAATGTGTATTCCTACTGTTCTCAGCTCTCTCTTAATGCCAGTGAGAGCTTGATTAAATAAAGAATAATTAATCATAATCATTTAAAGGCTGGTTTTTAATGGCAGGTGAAATCTGATACTGCAGGTTTGTGTTCTTGCCTGACTCACACACACACACACACACAAATGAAATCTAACAGCCTCTGACAGCACAGCAGAGCTGTCATATCGTTTGTGGAGCTGTGGTAGCGCTTCTCTGGATCGTGGCACTCCTCATCTCACTCTCTCTCTGCTATAACACACCTGAGACCAGTTCAGTCCACTCCATTGGATTTCTGTCCATTCCACTCTTCTGACTCTCCTGCAGTCCAGTCCAGTCTAGTCCAGTGCACACAGTCCGGCCCAGAGTTAAAAAAGAGGCGCGACAGCTGGCCAGTAATTACACTGCTGGCCCCGGTAATGTGATTTATTAGGTCAAGCTGAAGAAGTGAGTAAGTCACTCAGGCAGGTAGTCAGAAAGGATTCCCCTCCCTCATTTTCTCACTGGGAAAATCACTGCATCTGGCACCCTCTAGTGGAGGAAACCCTGAAGTGCAAGCCCTGGAACATTAGGTCATAAAATATACTTCATCTGCTGCACTTAGCTCAGATATTACTTTTTAGCTAAATTAATGAAGCTCTTTGATTTCATCTGAGTAAGGAATATAATTCCTTGTAGGAGTGAACAGTGTACGGGAGAATATTGTATGTTTGTAGTAAAAAACTGCCAGAAAAATACATCATGACCAGACAACTCTGCTGTTCACACCACAGTGAGCTGGTTAACAGACTGCTAAAAGAAACAGGTGTACATTTTAACTGACTGATAAGAGCATTTTGCTTGCAACTGGAGATGTTGAAGCCCATGTCCACATTGTTTGGCGTAGTGTTGGTTTAGAGCTGTTTAGGATTCAGTCTACGCCCTTTTCTGGTTAAACATGCTAATGCCCCTGTGCACAAAGCCAGCTCCATTAAAGAGATGGTTTTCCCAGCTTGGTGTGGAAGAACACCGGCAGTCTGCACAGAGCCCTGACCTCAACCTCATCCAGCACATTTGTGCTTTTGTGGATAAAAGGGAGCAAATCCCTGCAGCCAGGTTCAACATCTGAGACTAGAAGAGTGGAGGCTGTTCTGGAGAAGATTCATGATGATATTTTTCTTTTTGTTTCTCCCCTGTTTGCTCCTGCCTCACCATCATGACATGTTCCTTTCACTTCGCCTCACTGTAATTAGAGATGGATCATTCATGGTACATTTGCTGTACATCTCAGACTGTGGCACTCCATCAGCTGTGTGATACTTCAATCAATGTTAAATCAGCTCATAGCTCAGTATACAATATAGGGTTTTCAATCATACCTAAGGGATAGGTGTGCATGATGAGGATCAGTATGATGCATGAAAGGCTATTATTCATGTGAGTGTGCATGCAGAGGTGTATCATAAATGCATCAATTATAGGTATGTAAGTGGATGTCTCATAATGTTTTTTGATTATATACAGTTCGTGTGTGTGTGTGTGTGT
>NW_023340268.1:2290219-2311883 GCF_004916995.1 Morone saxatilis
TTTTTCATTTTGCGTCCCTGCCTGCAGCTGTGTGCTGTCACCCGGAGGCCAGCGAGGAGCTGATGGGGAGCATGAACTCCAACCAGGCTGCCCTCCTCTGGTCAGTGGGGGCATTATTATCTGGTCTGCCCAGTGCCCAGTTAAAAGGGGAAAAAGTAAGGTCTTTATTGCACCATAGCTCACAATGACCATAATATTATATCTGCAGCAGCTTGATAGGTTTATTGATCAATACAAATGACTCAGTGGGTGCTGAGAGCTCTGGCTTTCAAACTGCATAGTATGGTTTATTGTTCATGTAAAAACAGAACTGCTGCCGTCAAATCTATGTTTTGAACAGATTAATTTGTTGAGCATTTAAAAGACAGTTGGACAACACCATCTAAAAATCTTAGTGTGTGCCACTTGTGAGAGTCTGAAACCTGGTATATCTGTGCATTTATTTGCTGCTCAGGGACAGAGCAGGCTGAGGTTAAATTAAGTTTACTTGGTCTAGATTTAAGGCATGCAGGCAATCAGAGAAAGCAAACAAATCCAGAGAGGGAACGGACGCAAAGATAAAAACTTAAAAGAAGCAAACAAGAGCAGCGGCTGTGAGGGAGCAAATAAGGGGTAAATAGGCAAGCACTAGTGAAAGATGGCTGTATAACTCATACTAAAGGGAGGCTAATGAAAGCAATGAATTCAGGTGTTGCAACGTGGGTGTGGGCATCTAAGCAATAGACCTTTTTCCAGCCATTTTGACGTGAAATAGGGTAATCTAAGATGTTACCAATGATACTAATTAAGGCCCGTTCCATTTAGTGTTGCAAAGCCTTTCCAGTTAGACAACATGCACAATAGCAGCACCCTGACTCTGTTTGACCTGAATGGAATGGAACCTTACCCTACAATGTCGTGTCAAAATGCTGCTGTGAGGAGGAACTTGGTGTGCCAATACCTGACAACCAATGGGACCATATTCTTGATCTAGTCCACTCTTCTTCTGTGTGTGCTAGCCACAGCTTATTGCAATGTACTTCACTTTCAGAGTACATTATGCAAATGCCCAGTTCGCAAACATGTACCCAGGTAGCATTGATATTTGCAATAGGTGCAAACAGTCCAAACCTAACTGATTCCTGCCATCTGCCGTGCAGATTTTGGCATGAACCCACAACTTGCGACTCCCAAATTTCCATTAATAAAATGGTGTGTTCTGGCCTTTACAATTTTATTAGCTGGCCGCCTCATTTTATTCAGATGGAAGCATGCTCTTCCTCCCTCACACAATAGCTGGCTCAAGGAGATCCTGAACAACATCAAACTGTCTTAACTTTCTTAAAAGATTAGATTTTCACTTACAGATTCAAGCAAATCCTTTGACATATCCCTTTACTGAGTATCTGGATGAGGCTACTATCCATGCAGAGGACAACTAGAGACTGGGAGTGACAGGATCTAAAAAATGTCAGGACATGTAAAAACTGGCAGGGATGGAAAAGGAACTGAAAAGTGCTGTCAATGAAAACACACATAAAATAAGTTCAGTAAAAGCACACTTTCACTCATTAGATGTGTTAGGGGTGTTTATGGACAATAATAATCATTTTGAAGAAAAGTGCACTCAGTAAAGGTCTGTTCCTCTGACAACAATTTGACTTTCAATATTGGTTTCTCAATTGTCTCAATTGGTCTTGATAAATGAAAGAACTGATGTTAGCAACATGAAAATGTAATATGTATTTTTTCAGGACATATCAGACTGAGAATCAGACAGACAGAATGGTACTCACATAATCATTTTTCTTTGATAGTTAATGCAAAAAAATTAATGTTCAAAATATAGTTACTTGTCTGTTCTTCATGCAGGCTCTATAACTTTACACCAAAGCCAATTACAAAACACTTCAAGTGTGTCTGAATGCAAATTGAAAATATGCAAAGTTAAAAAAAAGTCAATTTACCAGGCCATACTGTAGCGATTTGGATGTATGTGTTTATTTAGTCAGTCCACCAGTCAGTCCATCAATCATACAAACACTAATTTTCAGGTGGTGAGAATCGGTCAGCCAATACAAACACGAGCCATTGCTGCTTATTTGCCCACTAGCGCACAGACACAAACGGTTTTGCATATTTTCAATAATAAAACAAGTTGAAAGCTCTCCAAGTTTGTGTTTGTGACAGCCAAAACTTTTGCAATTAGTGCCTCTTCAGAGGTGAGTCTTGAATTTCTGTACTCTCACACTGAATGCCAAGTTGCAGAAAAAAAAGGAGGAAAAGAAGGAGAAGAGGTGTAAAGTTGAGGGGAGTGGTGGATTAATTTACTGTAAGAGTGCTCGCTTAACAAGTTCCCAAATTAAAGGAATTATCACCTTCACAGAATCCCTGACACAGAGTGAAGATAGGTGTTTCTGAGGAAGGGAACACTGCGAGAACACAGAGAAACTGACAAAGTCGACAACTTTCATTCCAGCAAGCTACTATTTGACAAATGTAACACCTGCAGTTGCTGAGAAAGAGAGGACTTCTGGGAGAATTCCCTTATGCTATTTTTTAATTAGGAATTCCCGATACCAAGTATTAAACTTATAAGAAACTTGCTCGCCACCTGAATGCTTTTAATGAACTTCTTATAGTTTGCATGTACAGTGACATAAAGAGAACATCTGTATACCATCTGTGTCTATCTATTATAACGACATACAAACACCAAATTATTTAAAAAATGACAGCAAAAGCAATAATATTGCAAGAGGAATAAAAGCAAACTATGATTCATAAAAGGAAGGTCACAAACAATAATAAAAGGCCATTGCATGAAAGCAGGCATATAAATTGAGTTTTAAGAAGTGGTTTTAGAGGTAACCTTATGCATTTTTTCAAACCCGACCTTGTTTTCCCATGTTTTTGTGTCTAAGTGACTAATGGGGACAACAACTTTTGAATTTGGTCCAGTATTGAGCCAGAGTGCTGCAGCCAGCAGCCGCAAAATGGGCTGCAGTGTTATCCCTCGGAGCAATTGCTCACCGTCAGTGTACTTCCACTAAAAGTGCTTGTTTTTGCCATGGCCTCAGGTTGTTATTATGCTGACAACATTATGGAACGGATCCCTACCGAGATAGACCTTTTTGTTAAGAGTAAGAACCTGTTTGTTTAACCAGAAACAGTAGTTACGCCGCTCTCGCTCAAGATTTCCGTGCTAATCAAACAGTTAATATTGGATGAAAGACTTTATTTTTCTTAGTGCAGAGGAGGTCACCAATTATTAGTCACTGTCTCAAAAGTGTGCAGATTATAACTCAACTCAATTAATTCAATTATCATTGCAGCTCTCTGAGAGCAACCAGAAAGCAGCACTGAAACACTGAAATCAGCTGATTTATGAAATACAAACCAGCCTGAGTGTTACAGTGTGTGTGAACTCAGGTAGAGGCTGCACAGACTAAATCACTCTCCAGCCATCATTAGTATTATCAGGAGAGGTCAGCCATTTGGTTTGGGTCACGCACATTAAAAATTACAAACTGTCATGCAGGTGATAAAATCATTTACTGGACGGACGTTGTATTTCAGGGACAGGAGGTCATTTCCCTTTTAAAATTATATGACTCGTGTAATCAGGTGTTCAAGTGCATTAAGTACCAGATGCTCATCAGGCTGGAACTAAAATTACTGCAGGATGTCAACATACAGCAGGCAACACACCATAAACTGTGTCTGGGTATAACTCAGCCATACCCAATGCGTCAAAAACTGCAGCTTGGTCAGTGGCCCTACGCTTCAAGTGACACTGTAGGTACCCTTCTAGCGTCGCTTTTTGACGCGCAGGGATGTTTGATTGATATGAGACCGTGGCACTGTCAAGTTAGCAACAACACATTTACCCACGTCCGGGTGGACTGAATTAGGAAAATAAATAAGCAACGTCCGGTTACACTTTCAAAATAAAGCGAGAAGAGAAACGTTTCTGTGAAAGTGTAATTGATTATTGTGTTCACATGTGTCATTTTCAGTTTATTCAATCAAACTGTAAAACTGATAAGTGTCTAGCTGTATCAATCTTAGTTCTACACGAAGCCACCAAATGTATCGAGACATCACTACCAGCATAGTATTTGTGTTCTTTCCTTTAAGCCTTTTCTACGGGTTGACCACAATTTAAGCCTGTATTGCTTAATCCAAAGAACTCTTGCCTCATGCCTCATGTCTAATTGGGCAGCTAACTATACAATCTAACTAACTTCACTTTAACACTGTTTTTGTCCAACCTAATGTTGCAACTATGATTTGTATTATGAAGACATAGGAAGAACCACTAAGTTCGCTGTTAACGCGGTAGTATACGAATGTTTATAAAATTGGAAAGTTTTCTTCTTCACAAGCTTGGTTACGTATTTTGAAAGTGTAACCGGACGTTGCTTTTTTATTGTTGCTAACTTGACAGTGCCACGGTCTCATATCAATCAAACATCCCTGCACGTCAAAAAGCGATGCTAGAAGGGTACCTACAGCGTCACTTCTTGAAGCGTAGGGCCACTATCCAAGATGCAGTTTTTGACGGGTTAGGAATGAGAACGTGTTGGCCATACACAGTATGTATTCCTATGTTTATGGAGGAATGTAACAACAATGGAAAGGTGTCCTTTTCTAGAACTAGTGTCATGACAGGGTTAAAGGGAAATTGGACTCTAAAGCAATTACATAGTGGTACAATCTGTGTTGTACAATATTAATCACTACTCTCACTTGTATTACAGTCACTGACAGATATACAGGAGCTCTCAGAGATCTGTAACATCAACTATATTTTTTAAGTCAGACCCTGTGAAATGAAGATGTTTGTCAGATGTCTATCTAGTGTTAACATCCCTAGAAAAAGAAATCCATCATGGGAAACGTTTTTCCACCCACACACAACATAATAACATAATAACTCCTGGAATGTATTTAACATAAAGTGCAACAGTGTGTTTGAGATGTTAGTTTTCATTTAACATCTTTTCTCAGATCTGGATATGTAGGCCCCTCCAGGCACCATGAGAAAACTCACCATTTACAGAATGACAACAGCTATTTGACCATACCTCTCCTGCTCAGTGTTTGATTTATGATCCCCTCTGCTTATCAGCCAGCTGCCCCAAAGTGAGGTCCTGTCATCTCCTCACCATGTGTCACTACATATTGTGTTCTGGTGCCGTATAAGTGGTATGTCTCTGCTCTACTGTCACTTGCACTTGGCAAGTCAAGTCTTGCTTTGATTGCTGGTTGTTCATTCCTCAGAGGAGCCACATAGTGGTGAGACATCAAAGATTGTGAGTCAGAACAAGCTCTTTTTCCTAATTTTTAGCAAGATGCTTTCATAGCTATCATTTTCAGCAGGGAGGAAAACTGATAATGGCCAGAAAATTAAAATTAAAATTGAATTGCAGTGCTGAATTGGAATACATTGCTTAATATGTTTTCATTGAACGAAGCAGCTAGTTGTCACGGAAAATGTTGCTTTGATGTCACCTTTCATATTTACCATCCAAAAATATTCATATTTGGTAGGAAAGATGTTAAAAGCTCCACCACACCACACTCCCCAGTCATTATTTTGTGAGGAGTCATTTAGGCCAATGAAACAAAATAAATAAATAGAAATAAAAGTAATGTGAAATGAGATATTCCTCAGCCAACTGTAAGATAACCATATCCAATTATGTAACAAACTCTTTGAAGATGCATTAATTGCTTTTGCTTGCTCTTGGCCACTTTGGGGCAGTGGAACAAGCTGTACATGCAACACCAAGAGATCCTCACCTTATAAAGTAGATATTGCTAACATGTTAGCATATGTTGCCTACTTACACATCTAGCAGACACAGAGCAACAGCATTCATTTGGAGTTGTGATTCTGACCACCTGATGTAAGTCTATAGTGCTCCCTTTTAGCTCTATTTTGGTTTCCACAAACTTCTGAGAAAAATATCTGGTTCCTTAGATGCTAAATTATCAGCTGATTGCTAGTTTATCTGCCATTTAACAGCTTTTTCACTGAAAACACCTGCCGGCTGCTGCTGGAAATGGGGCTGATAATATAGCTGGAACTGAACCATAACACTAAAGTTGCAAAAACAATGAGCTGAAATACACTAAAACATTCAGTGAAGCTGAAATAAGCTGTAAAGTTGGGTGATAACTGTGTTTGGGTTCATCACAACAGGCGTGACACCTTTTACATTACATGTAGCTTTTTTATGCTGTCAATATAAAAATTGTGATTATTACAGTGTTAAAGTTTCATTAAGAAATGTCTGACCACAAGGGGGCAGAAAAACTCACAATAATTACAGCCCTGATGCACCATCATCTTATGAAGTCGGTAATGTGGTAGCAAACAACTGCTAACGTACACATCCAGCAAAAATAAGGCAGCATTATCTTCCCTTTTGAGTTGCCTTTTTTCATGATGAACTGTTGATATTAAATATGTCTTGATACAGGCAATCTGAACTGCCTGTTTTTAGGTATTGTACTGTTCTATATTTTGGAAATTCAGATGCCTCTATTTTAAGTCCTAAATCTTGCTTTAGAAATGCCTGAGATGGACTTAGATGTTTGTCTGTCGTGCTGTTTAATGTTCACATCAGGTCGTATTGAGAGAGTTACCATAGAGACTAAGGGAAAAAAAAAAAACATGAAAATCCAATGAGGCTGAAAGAGAGCATCTAACCCCTCTCTCCTCTCTCTCTCTGAATCTTAACCTTTTTACTCACCCCTCTCATTCCATCTTTCATCTCATCTATATTTTTGTGCCACATTCATTTTCTCCCCAAGACCTACAGCACTCCCTGACCCTTCAGTGTCTCATCTTGTTTTGTTGCAGTAAGTTTAGTTGATTTTTCGAATCTCATTTTTTTTTGTTAAAAACTGTTATTCCAAGCACTTTACTTCTGATTATTACATATTTATTTCACCTGTCTTACTCAATTGTACATTCATGTGACACTGGGCCAAGCTGACCGGTTGCTTGCAACCAGAAATCATAAAAGAAGAGTTTAGAAAGCTGTGAGCTTTATAAAAAATACAGTTTTGTTTACCCAAATATTGATTGATTCAGTCAGATGAAGGGTTCCTGATTTTGTCAATCGCATTCACTTCAGTGTTGAAAAGTTAAAGAGATCACAAAGACAACTTACTAATATGAAAAATGAGATACTACTATATAACATATTTTTAAAGGCTTACTGTGATTTATGTGTAATATGCTAGCATTAAATATATGTATATTGAGGCCATTTTCTATTTAAAAAAACAAAACAATTCTGGGGATGCTACTGCTAGTCATCAAGTTTGCTTACTGTTTCCTGTTTTTTAACTCAGACTTGTGTGTGTTTAAGTGTTCTTTAGATTTTCATCACTTCAACTGCCCCAAGCACTAGTTTTTGTTATGGTACATTGTTTCTTCCTTGTTAAGGGACCTGGTTTCTACTTCAGACTGTAAGACTTTGTGACATTTTGCCTGTGCCTGATACATTTTTAAATCTAAAAAAAAGAACCCTTAAATTCAGCAAGGAATTCACGCTTGTACCCGTCACTACATGTCCACGGTTCAAAGTCTAGCTAAAAAGTCTTCAACCCTGAGACCTGCTAACTGAATCAGAACCTGTGGCTGCCTCACACTGGACACCATTTGTCTTAGATAGCATTAGCCTATTAAATGTCAGCCTGTTAGAGCTAAGAATGTACCTTGTACTGTAAACAAATTTAAATAACCTTTTAAAAAAAGGCTTTTCTTAATGGTAGCACACCTTGAAAACAAAACCACTGCATTTTTTAGAGTTCAGTTCAATTTTGTATTTACAATTGCAAAACTTCAATTCAGTGCATTTACAAGGTGACTATGTGATGTGCTGTTTTCTGAATGGAAGATTCATGACGTGCCATCATAATGAATGGCTGCATGTGGGTGCAAGTACATGTATGTGCATTATGAAATGCCTGGATCATAACATATGACCTATGTGTGTGTAACAGATTTTCGGCTGTAAAGAGATGTCTACTTGTGACACAATGTCACTGTTGAATATGTCTGTGCATTATGATTTATGAAAATAAATAAAATTATCCAATTACATAATAAAGCTTAGCGAAACATCTAATGAAATAAATATCATTTTGTGTAGCTTGTGTGATTTTTTCTGCTTTCGTATTCTAATATTCATGTCACAAACCTCCCTGAGAGATTTCTCTTGCAACCTCTTTAAGAGGAACCACTGGTTTAGATAATATGGAGAAACAGAGGGGTGACTCTGTGACCGAATCTCCAGATAATAATTACATTTGATGAGTAAAATATTTTTTTAAACTAATCGGACTGAAAAGTGAAAATACAAGACACAGGTTGTGAAGTTTCTATCTCTTTCGTTATTAAAAAGGACAAAAACAGTGGCTACTTTCAAAGTCAAAGTTGACATCTCATTAATAGTAAAGAGAAAAGAAATGAAATACTGCAAGACAAATAGACAAAGTCATACGGGAGAAGATGAGAGGAAGGGCAAAGATAAGGACGAATAAAAGCAATAGTGGAAAAAGGACTTTAAAAGGTGATAAGGAAAAAATACATGTCTCATTCTATCAGCTCTTTCCTTTTTCTTTCTGTTCTCCTCTTTTCCTCTTTCTCTCTACCTGTCTCCCCACTCAATTTGCCTCAGCCTATCTGTCTATCAGTCATTTCTCACAATCAAAATTATCTTTCTCACATCCCTCTGACTTTCCAGGTCTACCTTGGTCTCTTTATTTCTGTTATTCCCTTTTCTCCCGTCGCTCTCTGTCGATCTATCTCACTGAGTCTCTCTGTCTGCCGTGGCCTGATTTCCTCTCCACTTTGTCTACCAGTGATAGAAACAAAGAACAGCATGTTTTCTTTGTGTTTCATTCTTCGCTACGGCACCAAACCGTATCCAAAGAATACATAAATATATCTTCGCCAGGAATACAATCTCAAAACAGCATTCATACTCTCACAGAAAAAAAGTGCAGCACAGTAGTTGTCATCTAGTTGCACGTCGTCGTTGGCAGGTAGAGCCACAGTCTCAGAGAGTATGTGACTAAACTGACAATCATTTTTTACAATGGGTTACTGAGATAAATATAGCCATTGTCACATCCAGTGTACAGTATGTGTTGAGGAAAGTTTGGGCAAAAACAGTGAGCAGTTTGGAGTGTTAGTTTTACAAACATTGTTTCTTAGAAGCAGAACTAAAGAGCTACACAGATAAAGGTTTGGTGTTTTTGTCATTCAGGGAGAGTTGTATTTTGTGATCTCAACAAAACATGTTTTTTCTCCTTCTTGAGACCGCAGAATGATTGTGATTCCAACATTTGCTACTGTCAAAATACAGAATATATATTCTCATGATCACATTTTTTTGTGTGATCACGAGGGAACAAAGATGCAATAGCATCTATTTAGTGATCACTAAAAAAAACAGAATAAGCGTGTTTATGTCCTTTCTGAGCTTCTGTACAGAACTGGTCTTGAGGTAGATTGCTATTTAAACACCAGTGTGCAGACTGCAACACTATTTAAGAGAATTCATTAACAAAGTAAGCTAATTGGTACATTTTGCGATTAAATATCAAAGCAAAAGCATGAGCACAAATTGTTTATATTTTACTCTGGCACCCATAATCTACAAGCTTATTATCTGGATATTTACCAGCTGCGATAGATAATTCTAATTTAGGTGGTCAGCTAAAGTAAGGGTGCACCGATTAAACTTTTTATCTCAAAATCCAGATTCTGTTGCCCCCTGATGACTCACCTGTTAAGGTCCAGACCATGAACCGAAATATTCTTGTTCACTCTCAGCTGGGGACCTAAGTTGCATGTCATTCCAAATGTCTCTGGACTCTCTGCTGATACTGAGCACTAATCTGATATAGTGCTCGCCTTTAACCAAATTTAATATCTATATCCCTCAGCTCATCAGAATAATATTTCTACGAGGTAACATGAGGACAGTGGGTTTCTGTGGCACTGATAACTGATTTAGTGGCCCTCCGTGACTGAATAAATGTGACAGATAACTGAATTTTTTAATAACGTGAAGTTAATGTGGACCAGCACCTAATAATTTCAGTAATGGAGCTGATAGCATATCGGACTGGTGCATCCTTAACCTAAAAATGAGGATATACCTGAAGACACATAATGTCTCTTTTTGCCACCATACTCGTCTTTGCAGCTAGTAATGAGCACAGATTGGCAACACACTGAGCAATGAGTAGGCTATCATTGCAGTAGCTTATAGGGAAGACCTCTGAGAACATGAATTCATACATTTTCCTGTAAAACAGAACAGCCGATTTTCTATGCAAAAAGGGGAAGAAACTTAGGAAAATAATGGCAACAAGGACTTTAAACTGTGCAGAGGAAGCTGGTGGGGAGTAAACTTCATTGGTACAGCTAATCTCTCACCCGCAGTGCTAGTTTGCCATTTGCTCACTGTTTTTTTTGCTAGGTTTGTTTTTATTGTTATCTCTCCCGGACATGTCTAACATAATCCTGAACAAATGAATTACTAGCAATTGGATCAGAAGTCAAGCGTTTAGAATCCTAAAGAAACACATTTGGTGCATCTGATCAGTCATCATGCCCAAATTATTTATGATCAGCTCAACAAGCGTAACATGTGCCCCCACCTTAATATAACACACTTTTGCAGATACATTTTACGGCATCAGTAAAAATGCTGGAGTCATTTCTTTCTTCCCTTTTGTCTTTTTCTCTGAGTTCATGGGAGAGTTTCTTGGCTCATTGTATCCCTTGCCGCTACCAATTGAGATTTACACAAACTCAATAAACAAGTTTATTTCTTCACCACTGCAGCTTTAGCCTCAAGAAATGCTTATATAGCTAAAACTTAATAGTCAATAGAATTGGGCAACTGGAAAGTGAAAATGTGAAAGTGGAAAGTGACCCCTTGTAAGTGAGACTTCTTCATTAGTCTGATCTTATAACAAACTAACTTACCAATTTAATATTTCAATTCTAAACTTCATGATTTAATATTCAGGTACATGAGCATCTGTGGAACTATAGAGGTTTCACAGTCTGGTAATGACAAGAAATGAAATCGGGATGAAGCGGCAGAGTTACTGGTGAGTTATGTTTTTAATGAAACTATAATGACTCAATCATAATTGGCTTCCTCAGATTGGAATTTATCACTTAATATCACTTTGAATGTATTTAAGGTACAAACCAAAGGGAGAATCAGGCAGAATTGCAACAATTACAGGAGAAGGGAGGCAACAGGGATCCATCTAATCTACTGTTTTTATTAACTGCTATTGAGGTGAAATGCATGCAGGGAATATTTTTTGCTACATTATGAGATTTAGTTTCACTTGAGTTGGAGTTTTTATACCCATCACCCTTGGCTTGCAATGAGTTGGACCTCCAATAACTTTATTTCCACATTGTGCCTCAGCAGAAAGTTTTACTTCAAATCTAAATGTCTTTAAAAGTTGATTTGTTTGCAGTTTGGATCTGAAACACTGAACTCGTTCCTCTTTATGTTTTTTTGATTATTGTGAGGACTTCTCTCATTCAAATGATGTCAAACGTCTTGTTCAAGAAATTCATGGCAGAATATTGTGATTAAATCTTTCTATAGAAACAATGTTTATTAATCTGTGCTGGAAAAATTACCTTTAGTACTACCAGTTGACTGTTATTATGGTGGAATTATTTCTGGAAATTTTTATTGGAATTGGGTCCAATATAAATTAACTTTCCCAAATGGCCTCCTTCAGTCTTTTTCTCAGCTCATCTTATTATTTTTTTAATACTGCTCTCAGTACTCAGAAGTTTTGTCATTGATATTGACTTTTTAGTATGTGACAGCAAGCAAGGTCAAATATCCAAACACCCAACAGTTCCTAGGAAACATTTCCCCATCTCTTCTCCTCAACTGTCAAGACAGCAAACAACCTGACATCAATTTCACAGAAACTAGGATGCAGCGGAGGGACAGAACAGGGATTTTGGAGCTTTTAGACACACCCAGTGGGTCTCATTTGTCAATTTGATCCTGCTTGTATCCTCTGAGGATAAAATGTGGTCATAGTACCACCTCAGTCCGCATACATCAACCTTGCGACAGTCGAGGGAGTTCGGTACCAAAATGAGACATGGAATATTTTAAACTGACTTTAAGGGTGACATTTAAAAGTCTGTATTATTGTACTTTTTAAAGCATTGTTACTTTACAGGCATTGGCAGGCAAGTTATATGACAGACAACTTGTATTCAAAGCTTTTATTCAGTCAGGAATATGAAAGAAAGGTATTTGACTCCATCAAGGCAGAAACAGAATACACTGATTACAGCAGGTATTTATGTAGACAACACACAACATTTACTGACTGATGGAATGACAAACCTAAACTTTTTTTCCTCAGCAATTGTTAATGGAATGACGCCAATCAATAAGACTTAAAACTTGTTTTTTCCCCGATTGTTTTGAGGTCTACAGGTGCAGTTGTTTTTCGGCCAATTGCATGATGTCTCACTGCTGTCATATTTGCTTTAAAGAACAATTCACATCAAAACTTGTCAGAAGATTCATGGGTTCATTAGCTGTAAGTGAAATCTACTACCCCCTCAAGACTTGCTGTCAAGACTTTTTACCTGAAATTGTCTTGGAGGCAGAGGACCTAACCAAACGTGGGTGCAGATGAAGCACACATGGACTACTCTTCATTAGAATGCATTAAATTAGATTTTGACCATTTGTGCACCAAAACAAAAATACTATATATACACCATTTCCCTGATGCTACCCAGGGCCTGCAGCCTTTCTCACAATTGCTTGCAAACCAGGATTAGTGTTCTGCACTACAGTAGCCTTTGGGTCAAATTGGGGAGCATCATTTGTGCAGTTCAAATTAAACTAAAATAATAAATAATAGCAATGAGAAGTTAATTATTTTGCATGAGCAACCTCTCAAACGCAAAACAGCAAACTGTTTTGGGCTAAGAATTGTAATGCTTTTACAATTTCTTAAAATTCTTTAAACCTTTTCTTATATAATTATAAACACCTTAGACTAAAGCATTGTGAAAATACTATAAACCTCTAGCAAAGAGAAAACTGATGAACAAATCTCCATTCTAAATTGTGTTATTCTAATATTAAAGACCACTTTCTCTATTATTTTTGAGATAAAAATTATAAAAACTTTGCTTGATAAATGAGATGGAATATCTTGGGCTTGGCAGTGATAGCATAACAATAAAGCAAACACGAATCCATTTTGTACGTTTGCACAGAAGAAAATGAAGAAAATAAAAGATGACTGATATCACAAAAAACAAATGTTTCCATAAAACACAAGTGAACATTAGATGAGGATTAAAACTTCTTGCTTTGTACTTTATTAAATTTTAGTTTATTAGATGGATCTGTACATATATAGACTTCAGTGTTTAAAGGTTGGACAATTTTGGCACAATCCAGATATGAGACAGTAATTGGGGCCTAAATTTAATGCACAGGTAGTGTTGAGGAGCTTAAATTGAGCTGTAACGTGATAAAGTGACGTGTTCTGTCTTCAATACGTTCTTAGTACATTTCTGGAGACAAAGAAAAAGGTCTGATCAGGTTAACTTAGGGTCAATAATTACTTTTTCTGTTCCCTTTAAAATTTAACTGATGAGCTTCCACAAGAAGGTCAAATTTGAATCTCAGAGATGAGGATGAAAGACAGAAAACAACAATTCAAATACATTTTTCATCTGAGATAGTATCAACTGTCTTCTGCATCAAAGAAGAAATGGAAAAGGAGGATAAAAGGGAAGACCATCTCTGGGGATACACTGTAATATTTTGAAGATGATTTCCTGCAGATTTTTGTTCTGACTATTAAAGGTGAAAGTCTGACTGTTGTATGAATCCAGAGGTTGTCTGGTGTGACAGGCTTAAAGGCTGAATGTTAATGATTGACTTAAAGGTAAAACCCGACATGCATACATACATCCTGACATACGGAGTCAATTTAGGAGTTAAAATACAGAAAAAAAGTCTGTAAATGACAAACCAAACCCATAGGCAAGGAGTCTTCAGCTGAACAGACACTGTGGGGGCCAGACTTTTGATTAAAAAACAAAACAAATGAATTCATATTTGACGTCATTTTATTGTTTTGCCTTTATCAGTGTGAAGAGACTCCTTAAAAACATGGAAAATCCATAATGATAAGTCGATACTTCTCCACAAAAGTATTTCATAAAGCAGTTCTGATTGGCAGAAAATATTCATCAAATTTAGCCGGTTTTGACGCTATTATGTGCACGACAGAGCACAGTTAACAAGACAGATCACAGAGTTCTGGGGGCAGAGAAATAAACTACTGTCATTTTAATAAAGAAGTCAGGCGATAATTGGCCTTTTTCCATCATTCTGTGAGCCACTGTGATCTGATTTTATGCTGCACACGGCAGTCTTTGAACAACAAAAGTGAAGGTAGTTGGTTAGCATTATCTCGCTGAGAAGTTGGAGCTGCAACTGTGCAGATCGTCTGCTGTCGAGAATGTCAAAAATTACCTTTGTCTTGTTTTGTTGATGCATTTTTGATAAACAATAGAGGTCAGCGAGCATTAGTCTCACTAAGAAACACATTGTATTTCCTGTGATGATTACTACATAATAAAAGTGAACTCGTATTTCGTCATTTTAATGCTTTTAATGTGAAGCTGCAGTAGTTGTAAATGTTCTGTTTTCATTAGCAATAACTAACATTCTGTAGGCCGAATGGGAAGATTTGCCAGGCTGGATGTGCCCCTGCTATAAGTAAATCAAACACAACTCTACAGTTTTTTCTCATTGCTGACCACAACCCCCCTTCTCTTAAAGGAAACTACAAATACTGATATACTTGCTTTCTTCACCAGGGATGATAGTTGATGATGATACTTTTAATCCTCCAGATATTAACAAAGTACAAACAGTGATGCTGTGGGGCCGTATACCAGAAACAAATGGCGATAGATGTCTAGTTTAAAGGAATAGTTCACCATTTTTGGAAAATGTGCTTATTCATCAATCAATGCTGTTTAAATTACTTCCATCTTTCTGCCACATTTTGGCCAGTTTAACTTCGATGTTTCGATGTCTTTTTAACTGCAAATCACTAAATAAATGCTTACTGGGTAGCTTTCACAGAAGGAAGGATTTTAGGTTGAGTCAGTACTATAAATGTAGGAAACAGTGTCATTACCAGATTGTTTATGATGGGGCAATCATGTGCCATAAAGAGCCAACAATCTGCAGGTTTAAACTCCAACCAATCAGGACACCAGGTGATTTCACTGATTAACGCACTGTCAACCAGACAGGACAAACTAATCAGTGAAATCAGACGCTGGTGTGTGGTTGGACACTGTGGTAGCAAGCTCTTTTCTCCTCTGATTTTATGTAAATCTGACAGACAAATAAACGTCTTCATTATGTGTGTGATGCAATGTGTTTTCAAAAACCTGTCAGGGCTGTGGAAGTTTTCCAGCATGTCCCGAGGCTTATGGAACGCAGCAGAGAGGCGTCCTCCGAGTCATCGCCGCTTATCCTCCTGTTACCTGCGTTGCCCCTGGATATCTCTTTTCTTCTCCTCCCATCATGCCCTGCCTTGTATTCCAGGCACGCAGCCGGGAGTGTGTGTGTGTGGGGCCGTGCACACACAAACACAACGAGATGAGATTCACATACAGAGACACACACACACTTAAATACATACACTCACCTGAACACAAAGAGACTAACACTCACATATATTCAGACACACACACACACACAAATACACACAGTTCCAAGACTGTCAGACTGTTGCATCAGAAGAGACGACGCCCCCTCATGCGTCACATGCAACTGAAGTTAACTACATTCAGATGAGGAAAAGGGTGTGTGTGTGTGTGTGTGTGTGTGTGCACAGTACTAGCCCAGAACATGAATATTTGTCACATGTGTGTGAAGTACTGGGGCCGGTTGCAACAGGGTATTCACCTGGTCTTAAGCTAAGTCGTCCTAACTTGGTGTTTTAAGTCAGAATTGACACAATTGAACATTAACGCCAGTTTCATCATCTACGCTTAAGCTTTCTGCTCGCTAATACCGGGTGTAAATCTTTGGCCTAGTCATCAGCAGGCCTAAAGTCAAAATCTAGGCTGATTAATACAAATGCCGCCTCTATTCATACTCTCTATTCTGTGCCATTATTGGGTTATTCAACAGAACAGTGTGTAAAATGAAAGCAATACAGGTTAGAAATGTTTGATATTCAGTAAGAAATAACTGTGCGGCGGTGTGCACTGAACTGATCTGTCCTTGCAACTTTTATGTGCTGTTAATGAGGCATATAATTTATTGAGAAATAGAGTAGCCAAAATACAAGGACAAACAGACACAATGTTTTTCTACACACAAAAAAATTTACAAGAAGGCCTAAATAATTAAGAAGTTGTCATTTCACATAGTCTCTCCTAATTCAACAACTCACAAAATAACCCGATTTTATAAGGGAGTTCAGGGACATTGTGGTTACTAGTTTAGTGGTGAAATCAGTTGAAACAGACAAACATCTGTCCATCTATTGTATCTGAGCTCCGTCATTTCTCTCCAACTTAACTGCTGCTTCTTATTGTTGTTTTGTTGGACTTTCCTTTCCTTTTTTCTCCTCCATAATGTTGCCAACGTTGCAAAGTAGGCACGTTTAACTACAAGACTGCGGGATATTGCTAACAATGTATCCTAGCAACACACGCTGCTAGGTATAGTCGTGTAGTAGTTAGGACCAAGGTTAAGTTTGGTTGGTACAACTAACGTAAAGTCCATTTGAAAGACTGATCTTAAGAAAGACTAACTTAGCAGTTGCAACCAGTCACAAACCGCAGGGCATGAGTGTACACTGTAACATACACACATTTCTCTGTGTGTGTTACTAAGTTGGAAGCAAAGAGCAAAAAACATGAATGTGAACCGATCGTAGACGTCATACTGTATAGAGTATATTACTTGTCTATATATATAACAAAATCTAAACAGTTAACTTAAAGTGAAAATGGTAAAAACAAAAGAACAAACATTTGCAAAGAAAACAGAAATGTACTATTTGGTTTGTTACTCTGGCTCATATTCAAAAGTTCATTAGCATTTTCTCCCAATCTTTCTCTTCACTTTCTATCACCAGGAGGATTTTCTGAGATGTCAGATTCATAAGAGGACTTTGTTGTTTAGTAATCAGCCAAAATGAAGCTGTGAACAAAACAGGGACCTATCGCCACCTTTTAAACTGATAGGGTGAGAAAAACAATTGAATATTTACACATCCAGCAGATATGGAGCGACTTTATAATTAATTTGAAGTTGAATTGGTGATTTCCTGGTGAGTCTAATTCAAATATTTATTCTATTTTTTGCTCTTTTTTTGGTCTCTGCAAACTCCTGAGGGAAATATCTGGCTCTTTAGCTGCTAAATGCTCCCCCATATGTTCACTAGATAGACACTAACTGTCTGTCTGCTGTTTTGTGCTAATCAGGTAGTGTATGTGGGTTTTATCACTGAAAGAAATAGTTGTCTGCTGCGGGCGATGCAGTCATGAATGAACTGACGCTGATAGAAAGCCACTTTTCAAACTAATGCACTTCACACACTATGACCTCAATAATAAACATAAAGTAACACCTTTCTGACAGCATCAACAAGAAAATGTATATGCTTCATGTAGTTGAAGTCTTGGCTGTATTGGATTGCATTAGCTTGGAAAAGTGTCCATAATAAAGTCGCCAGCGAGTGTATATTGCAAATCAGCTTGTTCCAGCTCTTCAATGAAACTACAGATGCACAGAGGTAAATATTAAAACCAGGCCTCCATGCTTTCACATAGAAATATTAGACATGTCTTGTGCATCATTTTACACACATCCCCCCCTAAATTCATCTTCACT
Source organism: Morone saxatilis (assembly GCF_004916995.1). Classification (NCBI taxonomy): domain Eukaryota; kingdom Metazoa; phylum Chordata; class Actinopteri; family Moronidae; genus Morone; species Morone saxatilis. The sequence goes on from NW_023340268.1 coordinate 2,308,195, forward strand.
TATTTGATATATTTGTAAATTTGGGGATCTTTTCCAGAATTGAGTTAGGATGGAACAACATTTGGCTGCCAGCACGGGTTTAATGAAGATAAAGAGGGTAAAAAAAATCTGGGTATTTATCTGTCCTTAGCTGCAACACATTAAAACTGACAGGATATAAGTGTACACAGTAGAAGTAAAAGCATTGATTGTGCACACATTTAGAGAATTGTGACAACATGCAAAGAAAAAAACCTTGTTGATTGTGAATGCTTATAAGAACGTTTAATGAGATGACTACATTTTGAAACAGCTGGCAACACAGTGGCAGTATAATGTAACAAACACTGTTTCCATCAAACAGATAATCAAAGTATGTGCTGTTATTGTGATTGTGCCTACTGAGAAAACATAGCGGTTTATTAAGCCCTTTGGGGGCATTGTGGGAGATGCAGATGAAAGGGAGGCAGGATGAAGATGGATTTTTAAAGGGCTTTAAGTGTGTGTATGTGTAAAGCATTGCTAGTATAGTAAATGTGGCATTGACTTTGTGCAGACATTTAGATTACTATCACCAGTGATTAAAAGGACATGCAAAAAACATATAGATTATGAATGCAGATGCACATTTCATTAGATGACTACTTTTCAAAATAGCTGGCAACACAGTGGCAGTATAATGTAACATATGCCTTTTCCATAAAACAGATAATCAAAGTGTGTGCTGTTATTGTAATTGCACCTATTAAGAGAAGCTAGGAGTTTATTAAGCCCTTTGGGGATGCAGGGTACATGCAGTGTTTTAACATCAATTAAACATTAAGACAATAATTATGGTGTTGGTATGATTAAAGAGAACACATAAAACCATCATCACAAACACTTTGAGCTTCTAGTAGCCACCATATTGCATGTACAGCACAGAAATATACTAGTCTAAGCATTAATACAATAACTATTAGCTTGATTATATTTCTGAATAGACCATACTGATCAGTAAGATTTTCAGGCAATCTGAAAATCATTAAAAGTCCTTATATAATGTTTTAGACGCTTATGTCTTTCTCCTTTGTCTAATTGTTGCCATTTGTTCCCATAAAAAAAAAATCAGATATTTTGGATCATTTGCATCTCAGAGTCTTCATCAGCTCAGCTGTAATCATGTGACCAACTATGGAATCCCTTAATAAAGAGAATACTTTTTTTATGGTCAAAAATGAACTTTTATGCTCACAATTTCACATATGTTTGTGTTTTATGGCTGAAATATGGTTGCTTTTTATCACTGTGCACATAAAGAACATATGCAGCTATGTATGTTGTGTATTAATCTAAATTTATAGTAGGGATTATGGGAAATGCAGTCTTTATTTATTTTTAGGAACAATACTGCTCCATATCTGGTATCTTTTAAGGGTCCAGTGTGGAGGCACTACTGGAAAAAAAAATTATATAATATTCAAAGGTATGCTTTCATTAAAGTGATAGTAATTACCTGAAAATAAGAATTGTGTTTTTGTTACCTTAAGAGTCCATCATGTTTCTACAGTAGCCCAGAAGGGACAGACCAAACACTGGCTCTATATAGGACCATTCACGTCCAAATCATGACAGTTGTACTATGGACTGTGCAAAAGAGGGCACAATGTATTTATCTCAATTTTCTGACCAAGTTCATTAATTATTAAGCCTTTATTGATATAAACCTTTACAAATGTAACCTGGAATATCATCCATCTCAATTATAATCTCAATTATATTTATAGCCTAACTCTACTATACTTGATGGGGCTAGTGTTGCATGTCCATGTCAGATGTGCATGTGTGTGCACATGCATGTGTCCGCACATGCATGTGTCCTCCGAGAACTGAACCTGAACTCACCACACACAGCAGTAACTCAATATGACCCATGGCTTTTTAGACACATGCTAATGTATGAAGCCCTGAGAGGTATTTCATACATCAAGTCAGTTTGTGTCTGTGTACATGTGTGTGAAACCATTTTTCTGCATGATTCTTCTGCATGAGTGTCTCTCTGATCATTCTTCACTTTAACTTACTCTGTGATAACCAATCCTCCAGGCACTGACGGCTGATGGGGAATACATCCTCTTTATGAGTGTGAGTGCATATGGTGCACATAGCCAGTGAGCAAGGTCAACAGAGGAATATCACACGTGTTCGGGTGTATTGCTATCATGCAGGATAACAGACAGCATAGAAGTGAACTGTTGTAAAACTTGGTGTTTACTATAGTGCCAAAAACACATGCAATAATCTGCTGCTATAACAGCCTGCGGTCTTCTGCCTTCGGTCTTGCCTCCAGATATTGAACCTGGCTAGAGGGATTCAGCCACAAGAGCGTTAGTGAGGTCGGCCACTGATGTTGGGTGATAGGTCTGGCTTGTAATTGGCATTCCAGTTCAACCCTAAAGGTGTTGGAGGAGATTAATGTCAGGCCTCTGTGCAGGCCAGTCAAGTTTTTCCACACCAAAAATTCTTATTGGCTTTGTGCACAGGGGCTATTGTCTTAAAAATGATTGTATGCTGTGGCATTAAGATTTTCCTTTATTTGATTAGGGGACAAGCACAGACCATAATAACCGCCCTTTTCATATATTTTTTATTATTTGTTTCTTTACATATTAGGAGCAAACAAACAAAAACCCAATAAGTTTATGTCTGAGGAATCTTCAGTAATTGTTTGTATGTATGTGCAATGTGGACTGAGGTTACATAGAAATACATGATCTTCAATGCAAAGCAGTCAAGGGTTTATGGCATTTCGTCACTTTTGAATTACGTAGGTTTTAAATTAATTATTTGTTAGTGTATTTGTTTTTCAATAGTGTTTGGTTTTTATTTATCATCTCTTGTCATTAGTCAGGCCCTCTTAACTGATCTGGTAATCTTAAATCATTTATGTATTTTTTTTTTCTATTTTATTTATCTTTTATTATTCTATGACTTTGATCATCTTTTTCTCAGTGTATAGCATGAAGGAACTACACACTTTAATTTCATTATACAGCCTTGTATTGTATAATGATGAGTAAATTCCCTTGATTTCTTGATGAGAAATAATTCAACCCCATTGGGAGTTTTCATGTCATATTATTTTACATTGAATTTAGAGTGGTTATAATAGATCCAACACAGGGCACCCAGATAGCTCACCTGGTAGAGCTGATAAAGCTGAGTCCTTGCTGCAGCCACCATGGGTTCGACCCCAACCTACGGCTCTTTGCTGATTAAGAAGAGGCAATAAAAGCCCCCCAAGATATTTGAAAACTAAAAATTGATCCGTCACTTGACTTGTGCTTTTCAATCACCTTGCTTGGAGTACAGAAGCCATTTTAAAGTCTCCTTTTCAATTTTTTTTATGTTGCATTTTGACCCTCAGGGCCACCGTAGATCTCCCTTAAATAATGAGTTTAAATGACGAAGAAATGGATACATATACAGTATGTAAATTCTTTGCACGGGTGTGTATTCTTTGTCATCAAACATCTGGTAAGGTTGGCAGTGAAAGCATTATTACATGGTGGCATTTACTGTATGTGCAGTGAAAATGACTGTCACACAACGTCCATTAAGCAGTTTAACACCAGCCCGGCCATCTCCTAAATGTGACACTGAGTGCTTCTGGGAAAAAGCTCCATCCTGATGAACTGTAACCCTGACATTTTACTACCTGTGACAAAGTA
>NW_023340268.1:2311983-2314389 GCF_004916995.1 Morone saxatilis
CTGGCAACACCTATCTTACACTACCCTTCACATGAGAATGTAGTGAGTGCTGCTGGTTTGAAACACACATGGCACCCCAGGAGAGACATTAAAGGAGACATTAATCAAAGAGCGCACATACAGTAGCAGAAATCCACTGAGTTGCCTTTTATAGAGTGTTCTTTGTGGTAAAGCTCATTTAAAGTCAACACGTTTGAACTCCTGAACCTAATGTCTAATTATAGGACTGTAAACCGGCAGGCAGAGGGAGTATTAGAAGGTAATTCCTGCTGTGTAAGAGGGAAAAGGGGTGTGTGGCTCAATATATGGCCGTAATATGTTTGAGTGAAGGAGAGCAAGGGAGAGAAAAAAGGGAAAGAAAGAAAAGTGTGTGTGTGTGTATGAGATTTATCCATATCTGCAGTGTTCCTAATACAGGCAGCACTCAGTGGTGGCCTATTGTTGGCAGAAATGACAACCAGTTCTATCTTGCCCTGCAGACAGCACAAGAACTGAGTGCAGTCTCCTCTTTCTTTTCTTCCTCCCACCTTTCTTTCTTCTCTCTGTCTCGTTCCACTCCTTATTCTATCAGTGTTGCTGTCTTTAACCGACTCTTCCCTTTTTCTCTCCACCCCCTCTCTCTGTCACTTTCTCTCTCTTCTTTACTTTATCTTACTTTCTCTTTTCTGGCTTTTGTGGTCTTTTTCTATTTATTCTGTCTTATTTACAGCCAGGGCCTTATCTTCCCTCTCTTTTTCTTCTTGATTTTCAGCCTTATCGTCATTCATTTACTCAGCACTACATGGGTTTAGGGACACAGTAATAGTTGCATTTGCCTTATCACTGTTGTCTTCTTATATTGTTTGTAATATTGAGTTTTATTGGCTATACTGCAAAATACATTATTTAACTTCTAACATAATGAGACATTTTTTAATCAATTTACTATTTAAGTAATTCCTAATATTTTTTAATGATGTTTCTCTAATGTGTGTGGCTATACAATTCAAAATTAGTAAAAAGTGAGAAAGTGAAAGACAGGCAGTTCATGGTTCAGTAAAAGTCAGATAATTTTTCCCCTATGGTACCTGACTCACAGTCAGCAACGGCATTAAACTCTCCCTGTTGAATCATCAGTGCAAAAAATAAAAGGTATGTTCCAACACAAATATATTTTATATATTTGAGTTATAGAATATTTGTTTATGTGATAAAAAGTCAAAAGGTACAAGCCTATGTACATGAAAAGTTAACCAAGATATATTTCTGTAAGAAACTAATCACATGGCTTAAAAATTAGTTCCATGCGCTGTTAAAGCTAAATATTACATGATAGAAAAAATTGATAATCTCCATTATGAATCGGATGAATTCAGCAACAATTGCACCATACTTCGTTTACAAAAGCAAAAACTATTGTGAATTTGCTACAGCTCTGATTCCAACCTTGTATCACTTCAAAGCATGTAATACACACACACCAGTACACTTACTACTACAGTACAGTACTACAAAACGTGACACGGACACAGTATCCTCTACACGCCTCGATTCTCAATAATAACATTTGGGTAGACTTTTGCACCAAAATCAATGTAATCACCGCAATCAATTTGCTCTGGGGGTCAAAGTGAATTTATGCAGACCTTTCGTATACTTTGGTGAACTTTACCACGCAAAGATGTACTGTTGACCAATTGCAAACAGTCCTGACAGTGCTGACCTTATACTGAGAGTCCAAAATTGAGGAACCTTGTTCTGTTACAGTTTAAACTGCTCCACAGACTTTCACAAAAGGGGCCGAGCACTTTTTGCATTCAGTTTTAGGACAATGTTAATAAGTTAATATGATACATTTGCTTAAATTAATTCTGTTAACAATGCATTCCTGCTTTCTTCTATGACCAGGCACATAATTTTTTCATCTAATTTTGATATTATATGAGTAGGCTACCCCTTCATTTGATCACATATGGTGTAATTTATTCCCCCTGGCAACTCTTCTAAAAATTGTACTGTAAATTGCAATATTATTTTCCTTTTAATAAGGAGATCTGCTTTCCTGCTAACTGCTCTCTTGGTCTTTCAAGTGATTATACACTGAAACAGTAGTATATTGCCTAAATTGCCTATTTCAGCTTTAAAAATGTCTGTTTCTTTTACATGACCTTGGTTAAGAAAGTAAGACATGATCCTCATATATCTAAATAACAATCAAACTAACAGTGTTAATATTTCTTTACTCACACAACCATTAAAATAAAACTCAGGCATTTGTTTCAGTTCTTTATTAAAATCATCTTTTTATTTCTGCCCTGCTTGCAGTACAGCACAGTATTGTCATTGTCCTCACTGGTGGTAGATGTAGCTGAAGCAGAGTTGGTGCAGCATCTCACCCCCCTTACCTGTGTGTGTCTGTGTGTGTGT